>NC_073396.1:35598491-35898491 GCF_028641065.1 Leucoraja erinaceus
TCTTGGAGTTAAGGGCCCTGGTTGTTGTCAGCGCACCATGCGGCTAAGGGCTGGACCTCCTCCCTGTAGGCCAGCTCATCGTTGTTGCTGATGAGGCCACTCACCGTTGTATCATCTGCATACTTGATGATGGTGTTAGTACCATGTACAGGTGTGCAGTCATAGGTGAAGAGGGAGTAGAGGAGGGGGCTCAGCACACAGCCCTGAGGAACGCCGGTGTTCAGGGTGAGGGTTGAAGAGGTGTGCTTGTCTAACCTCACAGACTGGGGTCGGTTGGTTAGAAAGTCCAGTATCCAGGTGCAGAGGGAGGGGTCGATGCCCAGGTTACCGAGTTTGGTGATCAGTTTTTGCAGCCTTTGAGGTGTGCCAGTACCAGCCTCGCGAAGCACTTGGTGATGATGGGGGTAAGTGCAACTGGGCGGAAGTCGTTGAGGCTTGCCGCAGTGGAGTGTTTTGGCACTGGCACGATGGAGGTGGCTTTAAGGCAAGTGGGGACAACTGCTTGGGCAAGTGACAGGTTGAAGATGTCAGTCCAGACGTCTGTCAGCTGCGCAGCACAGGCACTGAGCACGCGCCCGGGGATGCCGTCAGGGCCAGCAGCCTTACGTGCATTAGTCCTACTCAGTGCCACGTACACGTCGTAGGGGGTGAGTGTGAGGGGTTGGTGATCGGCAGGTAGCACAGCCTTGATGGCTGTCTCTAGATTGTCCCTGTCGAAGCGGCCATAGAAGTGGTTAAGCTCCTCAAGGAAGGAGGCGTCGCTGGATGTGGGGGTGATGTTGGAGGGTCTGTAGTCCGTGATGGCTTGGATGCCTTGCCACATGCGTCGGGGGTCGGAGTTGTTGTTGAAGTGCTCCTCAATCCTGAGCTTATGGCAGTGCTTGGCCTTCCTGATGCCCCTCTTCAGGTTAGCCCTGGATGAACTGTAGGCTCGAGCATCGCCTGACCTGAAAGCGGTGTCCCGTGCTTTCAGCAGTAGCCTGACCTCGCTGTTCATCTATGGCTTCTGATTCGGGTATATGGTCACCTGTTTGAGGGAGGTGACACTATTGATGGTGGAGTTTATAAAGTCCAGAACAGAGGATGTATAGGAATCAATGTCCGTGTGAGAGTCAAGGGTGGCCTGGGCTGCAAACGCCTTCCAGTCAGTGTTTCCAAAACACTGCTGAAGTGTGAAGTCCGCTTCCTCTGACCAGACTTTAACTGTCCTTACAGTTGGTTTAACCTGTCTGATGAGTGGGGAGTACTTAGGGAAACATAATTTGATAACTGGTGATTGAGCCTGGATGCGAAAAGATTGATATCTGGTGTTCCATACTGTGCTGTAATTTCAGCAAATACATTTGTATCCAACATCCATTCAGTGTTTTCATTGAATTTGCGTGACCTGGTGTCTGCCACTAAATGTAGCTTACCTGGTAAGTAGGTAGCTGATATCCAAATATCTCTCTGGATACACCATTGCCAAATTGTGTTGGCTAGATTGTCACATGATGTTGATTTGTTTCCACCCATATGGTTGATATATGCTACCATGGTGGTGTTGTCAATTTGTAGTCTAACATGCTGGTGATTTAACCCAGAACAATATGACTTAAGGCCATGGAATGCACTTAACATTTCCAGGTAGTCTATGCCCAGTGTTTGTAATAATGATGCCTCCTGTGCATTCCATCTCCCTCCGCAGCTGGAGATGGAATTGGTAGCACCCCAACCAAGTGCACTGGCATCAGTTTGTAGTACCATGGATGGGTTGCTGATAATTATTGGATTGGAACAATACCTGATGTTATGTTCCCACCATTTTAGTTCCATTATGGCCTCTGTTAGTAGCTTCATTGGTCTGTCAAAATGGCCACCATTAATTTTGAGTGCTCTTATTTTTGCTCTCTGTAAATTTCGATAGTGTAAAGGTCCGAATTGTGTGGCTGGAAATGCAGCCACTATATTCCCAATTATTCTAGCTACCAGTCTAATGGATGGTTTGGTGATGTCAATGATTTCGCTACAAGCCTCTATTAAGGCTGTAACCTTTTCTTTTGGCAAAGTCACTGACATGAGAACTGAGTTAATAGTGAACCCCAGATAATCCATTTTTGTTGAAGGTGTTAATTTAGACTTAACTGGATGGATAATAAACCCCAGTTCTTCAAACAATTGTTTTGTGACTGTCACCGCTTGATTAGCCAATTCCAAAGTTGTGCCAACAATAAGTATGTCATCTAGATATGCCATTACCATGTGTTTTTGTTTCCGCAGTAACGCTAGGGCTGGTTTCAAAATGTTTGTGAATAGCCTGGGGCTATTAGCCTGATGGGGAATAGCCTGATGTTAGCCCATTAGGTAGTGCCCTGTATTTCCAGTGCTGACCCATCCAGTTGAATTTTAAATACCATCTGTGGTCACCTCTTATGGGTACTGTACAGTAAGCATATTTTAAATTGATGCTTGCCATGTAATAGCCTTCGGGAAATCAATTGCTTAGCAGTAACAAAGGTTTCCATCTTGAAATGAATATATTGTACAAATGTATTTAAAGTAGTCAAATCGATGATGATGCGGCAACCACCATCTTTCTTGTTTTTTATAAAGATGTTGGACACGAATTCCTGTGATTCGTGTTGGGTTTGTTCAATTACTCCTTTTTTATATAGCCGCTGTAGTTCAGCATGTGCTTTAGATTTTTCTATGCCTGTGAGCACGAACATTCGGTTGCACCCAAATAATATCGTAATCTCCCACCAACTTCCATTGTCCCTTTAATTCTTAAGGAACCAGACCCACCTACCTCCATGGTTACCAGTGGTAGATGTGTTACTTCTTCGGCATCCTCCGTGGACGTTGAGGCGCCGTTGTCTGTGTCTGTAGTTGGGTTGGTGTTGAGGGCTTGCGCATTTTCCAGGAAGGTCGGTCTGGGCCATGGCCTGAAAAAGACCGATGTTGGGTGTTCCTGGTTTTTGCGCTTGCTCCAGTTTGTGTTGGCCGACTGGTGATGTAGGGGTGATGTTTTGGCCGTAGTAGCTTTTGGTTGCTGCTTTTATGAGCCCAGGGTTTTCGCCTCTTCGTCAAGTTCTTTGACTTGTTTTGGTAAATCGCCTCCAAATAGTAGTATTGATGGTTTGGAGGTTCCAGGTTTGCAGAGGCCTGCAAATTTGGGGTCTAAAGCACTTTTCTTAATATTGTTTAACTCATATTGTGAGTTGCAGAGTAAAGCCAGTGCATCTTGGTGGTCTTGGGTCATGTTTTGCTCCTTCAATGTGCGGGCAAAAGCCGTAATCCCTGCCGTTATAACTTTTAGGACTTTCTGTATTTTTAAGTCCCTGGTTCTAATTGATGCCCCGACATGTTTCCTTTGATGCACTGGTTTATACTGGGAACATTTAGCAACTTGCAGTTCCCTGGTGGTAAGTGTCGTGCCGTGGTGTCCAATAATGCCTGTGCCTGTAGTTGGTTATATGACATATAGTCAATGCTTGCCGCTATTTTCGGCTCCAGGTCTTGGCCAGTTTGGTCTGGTTGGATAAACTGGGACACCATATCCAACATGTTTTCTTTCACCCCAGGCATACTGGGGGTATGTTGTTCACTGCCCTGTTCAGGGTCAGCCCAGAATTGACCCTCCGTGCTCTCCTCTGAGGGAGAGACACTGTGCAGCCGCGCAAGAGGTGCTGCTGTGGGGCTTACTAACTGCCCACTATGGCTAGCCTCCATCTCCCGGAGCCTGCCACTTTGGGGTATTTCCTCCAGCAGCCGCTCCAACTGGCTCTTATGCTCTCGGGCATAGGCCACTCGCGGCTGCTCCTGATCCTGCAGCCGCTCCAACCGGCTCCAATGTTCACGGGCACTGGCCGCTCGCGGCTGCTCCTGATCCTCCAGCCACTCCAACCGGCCCAATGCTCACGGGAACTGGCCGCTCGCGGCTGCTCCTGATCCTGCAGCCGCTCCAACCGGCTCCAATGCTCACAGGCACTGGCCGCTCGCGGATGCTCAAAGTCAGACTCATCGGAGTCTGCCATTCTGTCTGTTTTTTGCTTCGCTTTCCCGGCTGGACGAGGTGTGGATTTGGCCGGTGCGGGAGTGAAGTCGGGCACAGCTGTTCCCATTTCGGGAGATTGGCATGCCGTCGGCTGTTGCTGCTGCTGGTTGCCTGCAACTCCACGATTCTCCACACCAGCTTTTTCGCAGCCTTCCTTCTCGTGGATCTGTCCATCCTTCCACCTGTAAGGTAAGTGGGAAAAACACAGAGTCTCCTTACCTGCTGTTCCCGGCTTTTAAATTCTGCCGCTAAGGGGAAGGTTGTTCCCCCTGCTGTGACTCTTTGCAATGCGTGTAGCGATATGGCACGCATGCGTCCTGGCGGGGTTCTTCACGTGGTTACTTACGTGACTCCGAAGTAAAATGTGGCTTTTGAAAGAAATGTGGCTTTTGAAAGAAATGTGGCTTTGAGGTGTGACTTGAAATAAATGTGTCTTTTGAAATAAATGTGGCTTTTGAGGTGTGGCTTTTGTGGTGTGGCGTTTGAAAAGTGGCTTTTAAGGTGAGGATTTTGAAATAAATGTGGCTTTTGAAAGAAATGTGGCTATTGAAAGAAATGTGGTTTTGAAATGTGGCTTTTGAAATAAACGTGGCTTCTGAGGTGTGGCTTTTGAGATAAATATGGCTTTAGAAATGAATGTGGCTTTTGAAATGTCTTTTTTGAAATAAATGTGTCTTTTGAAATGTGACTTTTCAAATAAATGAGGCTTCTGATGTGTGGCTTTTGAGATAAATGTGGCTTTTGATAGAAATGTGGCTTTTTGAAAGAAATGTGGCTTTGAGGTGTGGCTTTTGAAATAAATGTGGCTTTTGAAATGAATGTGGCTTTTGAAATGTGGCTTTCGATAGATATGTGAAATGTGGCTTTTCAAATAAATGTGGTTTCTGATGTTTGGCTTTTGCGATAAATGTGGCTTTTGAAAGAAATGTGTCTTTTGAAAGAAATGTGGCTTTTGAGGTGTTACTTGAAATGTGGCTTTTGAAATACATGTGGCTTTTGAAATAAATGTGGCTTTAGAAAAAAAAGGAAGCTTTTGAAATGTGGCTTTTAAAATAAATGTGGCTTGAAATAAATGGGGCTCTTGAAATAAATGGGGCTCTTGAGATAAATGGGGCTCTTGAAATGGCTTTTGAAATTTGGCCTTTGAAATATATGCGGCTTTTGAAATGAATGTGGCTTTTGAAAGAAAAGACGTTTTTGAATTGTGGCTTTTGAAATGTGACTTTTGAAATGTGGCTTTGAGGTGTGGCTTTTGAAATAAATGTGGCTTTTGAAAAAAATGTAGCATTTGAAATGTGGCTATTCAAATATATGTGGCTTTTGAAAGAAATGTGGCTTTTGAAATGTGGCTTTGTGGGGTGGCTTTTGACATAAATGTGGCTTTTGACAAAGATGTAGCTTTTGAAATGTGGCTATTAAAATATATGTGGCTTTTGAAAGAAATGTGACTTGAAAGAAATGCGGTTTTGAAATGTGGCTTTTGAAATAAACGTGGCTTCTGAGGTGTGGCTTTTGAGATAAATATGGCTTTTGAAATGAATGTGGCTTTTGAAATTAATGTGTCTTTTGAAAGAAATGTGTCTTTTGAAATGTGGCTTTTCAAATAAATTTGGCTTCTGATGTGTGGCTTTTGATAGAAATGTGGCTTTTTGAAAGAAATGTGGCTTGGAGGTGAGGCTTTTGAAATAAATTTGGCTTTTGAAATAAATGTGTCTTTTGAAAAAAACGTGGCTTTTGAAAGACATGTAGCTTTTGAAATGCGGCTTTTAAAAAAAATGTAGCTTATGAAATGTGGTTTTTAAAATAAATGTGGCTTGAAATGACTGTGGCTTTTGAAAGAAATGTCGCTTTTGATAGAAATGTAGCTTTTGATAGAAATGTGGCTGATGTGTGGCTTTTGTGGTGTGGCTTTTGTAATAAATGTAGCTTTTGAAGTGTGGCTTTTAAGGTGTGGCTTTTGAAATAAATGTGGCTTTTGAAATAAATCTGGCTTTCGAAACGTGGCTTTTGAATTAAATATGGCATGAAATCAGTGTCTTTTTTTGAAATTTGGCTTTTGAAATGAATGTGGCATTTGAAATGAATGTGGCTTTTGAAATGTGTCTTTTGAAAGAAATGGGTCCTTTGAAATGTGGCTTTTCAAGTAACTGTGGCTTCTGAGGTGCGGCTGTTGAGATAAATGTGGCTTTTAAAAGAAATGTGGCTTGAAATAAATGTGGCTTTTGAAAGAAAAATTGGCTTTTGAGGTGTGACTTCAAATGTGGCTTTTGAAATGAATGTGGCTTTTGTAATATGGCTTTTGAAATACATGTGGCTTTCGAAATAAATGTGGCTTTCGAAATAAATGGGGCTTTCGAAATAAATGTGGCTTTCCAAATAAATGTGTCTTTCGAAATAAGGCTTTTCAAATAAATGTGTTTTTTAAATGTGGCCTTTGAAATAACTGTGGCTTTTGAGGTGCGGCTTTTGCGGTGTGGCTTTTGAAGTAACTGTAGCTTTTGAAATAAATGTGGCTTTCGAAATGTGGCTGTTTAAATAGACGTGGCTTTTGAAATAAAAGTGGCTTTTGATATCAATGTCATTTTTGAAATTTGGCTCTTGAAATGAATGTGGCTTTTGAAATGAATGTGTCTTTTGAAATGAATGTGGCTTTTGAAATGTGGAATTTGAAATAATGTAGCTTTTTAAAGGAAATGTGACTTTTGAGGTGTGGCTTTTGAGGTGTTGCTTTTGAGGTGTTATTTGAAATGTGGCTTTTGAAATAAATGTGGCTTTTGAAATAAATGTGGCTTTTGAAATAAATGCGGCTTTTGAAAAAAATGTAGCTTTTGAAATGTGGCTTCTAAAATAAATGTGGCTTTTGAAATAAATGTGGCTTTTGAAAGAAATGTAGCTTTAGATAGAAATGTGGCTTTTGATGTGCACAGTTCCCTGAAAGTGGAATCTCATGTAGATAGGGTGGTAAATGAAGCTTTTGGTGTGCTGGCCTTTATAAATCAGAGCATTGAGTATAGAAGTTGGGATGTAATGTTAAAATTGTACAAGGCATTGGTGAGGCCAATTCTGGAGTTTGGTGTACAATTTTGGTCACCTAATTATAGGAAGGACGTCAACAGAGAGAGTACAGAGGAGATGTATTAGAATGTTGCCTGGGTTTCAGCAACTAAGTTACAGAGAAAGGTTGAACAAGTTAGGGCTTTATTCTTTGGAGCGCAGAAGGTTAAGGGGGGACTTGATAGAGGTCTTTAAAATGATGAGAGGGATAGACAGCGTTGACATGGATAAGCTTTTCCCACTGAGAGTAGGGAAGATTCAAACGAGGGGACATGACTTGAGAATTAAGGGACAGAAGTTTAGGGGTAACATGAGGGGGAAATTCTTTACTCAGAGAGTGATGGCTGTGTGGAATGAGCTTCCAGTGGAAGTGGTGGAGGCAGGTTCGTTTTTATCATTTAAAATTAAATTGGATAGTTATGTGGACGGGAAAGGAATGGAGGGTTATGGTCTGAGCGCAAGTATATGGGACTTGGGGAGAATACGTGTTCGGCACGGACTAGAAGGGTCGAGATGGCCTGTTTCCATGCTGTAATTGTTATATGGTTATATGGTTATATGATGTGTGGCTTTTGTGGTGTGGTTTTTGTAATACATGTCATTTTTGAAATTTGACTTTTGAAATTGATGTGGCATTTGAAATGACTGTGCTCTCTGAGGTGTGGCTCTTGAGATAAATATGGCTTTTGAATAAAATGTGGCTTTTGAAGAAATGTGGCTTTTGAAATACATGTGGCTTTTGAAATAAATGTGGCTGTCGAAATGTGGCTTTTAAAATAAATGTGGTTTTCAAATGTGGCTTTTAAAATAAATGTGGTTTTGAAATGTGGCCTTTGAAATAACTGTGGCTTTTGAGGTGAGGCTTTTGCAGTGTGGTTTTTGTGGTGTGGCTTTTGAAGTAACTGTAGCTTTTGAAATAAACGTGGCTTTTGAAATAAATGTGGCTGTTTAAATAGACGTGGCTTTTGAAATAAAAGTGGTTTTGAAATAAATGTCGTTTTTAAATTTGGCTTTAGAAAATGATGTGGCATTTGAAATGAATGTGGCTTTTGAAATAAATGTGGCTTGAAAAAAACGTGGCTTTTGAGGTGTGGCTTTAGAGGTGTGAGTTGAAATGTGGCTTTTGAAATGAATGTGGCTTTTGAAATGTGGCTTTTAAAATAAATGTGGCTTTTGAAATGTGGTTTTCGAAATAAATGTGGCTTGAAATAAATGGGGCTCTTGAAATAAATGTGGCTTTTGAACTAAATGTAGCTTTTGAAATGAATGTGGCTTTTAATATGATTGTGGCTTTTTTTTTTTTTTTGCTTTTTTTTAAATTTTATTTTTATTAGAAGTACGGTAAATTACAATCCTACACAACACATATATCTTAATACAATTTTTGTACCGCTTCATTTTTTTTGAGCTTTAAGAAAAAGGTAGAAGTAAGGAAAGTAAAGAAAGTGCAAGAGATTCGTGAAGTGCAAGAGTGTTGGGAAAAGAAAGCCCCTTAGGAAGTTAGAGAAGGAAGTAAAGTGAGAAAATAGACCCTAGAAAAGAAAGAAAGAGAAAATAGAAACAATCGCTCTATTATAACATGAATGTGGCTTTTAATATGATTGTGGCTTTTGAAAGAAATGGGGCTTGAAAGAAATGCGGCTTTGAAAGAAATGTGGCTTTTGAAATGTGGCTTTTGAAATAATTGTGGCTGTATCAATAGACGTGGCTTTTGAAATAAAAGTGGCTTTTGAAATCTATGTCGTTTTTGAAATTTGGCTTTCAAATGAATGTGGCTTTTGAAATGAATGTGGCTTTTGAAATGTGGCATTTGAAATAAATGTGGCTTTTGAAAGGAAATGTGACCTTTGAGGTGTGGCTTTTGAGGTGTGGCCTTTGAGGTGTTACATGAAATGTGGCTTACGAAATAAATGTGGCTTTTGGAAAAATTTAGCTTTTGAAATGTGGCGTTTAAAATCAATGCGACTTTTGAAATGTGGCTTTTGAAATAAATGTGGCTTTTGAAAAAAATGTGGCTTTTGAAAAAAATGTAGCTTTAGAAATGTGGCTTTTAAAATAAATGTGGCTTTTGAAATGACTGGCTTTTGAAAGAAATGTGGATTTTGATGTATGGCTTTTGTGGTTTGGCTTGAAATAAATGTAGCTTATGAAGTGTGGCTTTTAAGGTGGCTTTTGAAATGAATGTGGCTTTTGAAATGTGGCTTTGGAAAGAAATGTGTCTTTTGAAATGTGGCATTTCAAATAAATGTGGCTTCTGGGTGTGGCTTTTGAAAGAAATGTGACTTTTGAAAGAAATGTGGCTTTTGAAATAAATGTGGCTTTTGAAAGAAATGTGGCTTTTGAAATAAATGTGGCTTTTGAAATAAATGTGGCTTGAAATAAGTGGGGCTCTTGAAATCAAGTCGTTTTTGAAATTTGGCTTTAGAAATTGATGTGGCATTTGAAATGAATGTGGCTTTTGAAATAAATGTGGCTTGAAAAAAACGTGGCTTTTGAGGTGTGGCTTTAGAGGTGTGACTTGAAATGCGGCTTTTGAAATGAATGTGGCTTTTGAAATGTGGCATTTCAAATAAATGTGGCCTTTGAATTAAATTTGGCTTTTGAAAAAAATGTAGCTTTTGAAATGTGGCTTTTAAAATAAATGTGGCTTTTGAAATGTGGTTTTTGAAATAAATGTAGCTTGAAATAAATGGGGCTCTTGAAATAAACGTGGCTTTTGAACTAAATGTAGCTTTTGAAATGAATGTGGCTTTTAATATGAATGTGGCTTTTGAACTGACTGTGGCTTTTGAAATAAATGTGGATTTTGATGTATGGCTTTTGTGGTTTGGCTTGAAATAAATGTAGCTTATGAAGTGTGGCTTTTAAGGTGGCTTTTGAAATAAATATGGCTTTTGAAATAAATGTGGCTTTCGAAACGTGGCTTTTGAAGTAAACGTGGCTTGAAATAAATGTGGCTTGAAATAAATGGGGCTTTTAAAAGAAATGTGGCTTTTGAAATAAATGTGGTTTTTGACGAAAAAAGTGGCTTTTGAGATGTGGCTTTTGTGGTGTTACTTGAAATGTGGCTTGAAATAAATGTGGCTTTTGAAATGTAGCTATTGAAAAACATATCTAACTTTTGAAATGTTCAAAAAATTTAGAAATAAATGTGGCAATTGAAATAAATATGGCTTTCGAAATGTGGCTTTTGAAATAAATGTAGCTGTCGAAATAAACGTTGCTTTTGAAATAAATGTAGCTTTTGAAAGAAATGTGGCTTTGAGGTGTGACTTGAAATAAATGTGGCTTTTGAAAGAAATGTGGCTTTTGAGGTGTGGCTTTTGTGGTGTGGCGTTTGAAATGTGGCTTTTAAGGTGAGGATTTTGAAATAAATGTGGGTTTTGAAATAAATGTGGCTTTTGAAATAAATGTGGCTTTTAATATGAATGTGGCTTTTAATATGAATGTGGCTTTTGAAAGAAATGGGGCTTGAAAGAAACGCGGCTTTGAAAGAAATGTGGCTTTTGAAAATAAAAGTGGCTTTTGAGGTGTGGCTTTTGAGGTGTGGCTTGAAATGTGGCTTTTGAACTGAATGTGGCTTTTAAAATGTGGCTTTTGAAATAAATATGACTGTCGAAATGTGGCTTTTAAAATAAATGGCCTTTGAAAAAAATGTGGTTTTTAAATGTGGCTTTTGAAATAACTGTGGCTTTTGAGGTGTGGCTTTTGCGGTGTGTTTTTTGTGGTGTGACTTTTGAAGTAACTGTAGCTATTGATATAAATGTGGCTTTCGAAATGTGGCTTTTGAAATAACTGTGGCTTTTGAGGTGTGGCTTTTGCGGTGTGGTTTTTGTGGTGTGGCTTGTAATAAATGTAGCTTTTGAAGTGTTGCTTTTAAGGTGTGGCTTTTGAAGTAAAAGTGGCTTTTGAAATCAATGTCGTTTATGAAATTTGGCTTTGAGATGAATGTGGCTTTTGAAATGAATGTGGCTTATGAAATGTAGCATTTGAAATAAATGTGGCTTTTGAAAGAAAATGTGACCTTTGAGGTGTGGCTTTTGAGGTGTGGCCTTTGAGGTGTTACATGAAATGTGGCTTACGAAACAAATGTGGCTTTTGAAAAAAATGTGGCTTTTGAAAAAAATGTAGCTTTAGAAATGTGGCTTTTAAAATAAATGTGGCTTTTGAAATGACTGTGGCTTTTGAAAGAAATGTGGCTTTTGATGTGTGGCTTTTGTGGTTTGGCTAGAAATAAATGTAGCTTTTGAAGTGTGGATTTTAAGGTGGCTTTTGAAATAAATATGGCTTTTGAAATAAATGTGGCTTTCGAAACGTGGCTTTTGAAGTAAACGTGGTTTGAAATAAATGTGGCTTGAAATAAATGGGGCTTTTAAAAGAAATGTGGCTTTTGAAATAAATGTGGTTTTTGAAGGAAAAAATGGCTTTTGAGGTGTGGCTCTTGTGGTGTTACTTGTATTGTGGCTTTTGAAATAAATGTGGCTTTTGAAATGTGGCTATTGAAAAAAATATATAACTTTTGAAATGTGGCTTTTAAAATAAATGTGGATTTTGAAATAAATGTGGCTTGAAATAAATGGGGCTCTTGAAATAAATGTGGCATTTCAAATGAACGTGGCTTTTGAAATAAATGTGTATTTGAAATGTGGCTTTTGAATGAAATGTGACTTTTGAAATGAATGTGGCTTTTGAAAGAAATGTGGCTTTTGATGTGTGGCTTTTGTGGTTTGGCTTGAAATAAATGTAGCTTTTGAAGTGTGGCTTTTAAGGTGTGGCTTTTGAAATAAACGTGGCTTTCGAAACTTGGCTTTTGAAGTAAATGTGGCTTGAAATAAATGTGGCTTGAAATAAATGGGGCTTTTAAAAGAAATGTGGCTTTTGAAATAAATATGGTTTTTGAAGAAAAAAAGTGGCTTTTGAGGTGTGGCTTTTGTGGTGTTACTTGCAATGTGGCTTTTGAAATAAATGTGGCTTTTGAAATGTGGCTTTTGAAAAAAGAAAAGTAACTTTTGAAACGTGGCTTTTAAAATAAATGTGGATTTTGAAATAAATGTGGCTTGAAATAAATGTGGCATGAAAGAAATGTGTCTTTAGATAGAAATGTTGCTTTTGAGGTGTGGCTTTTGGGCTGTGGCTTTTGAAATAAATGTAGATATTGAAGTGTGGCTTTTAAGGTGTGGCTTTAGAAATAAATGTGGCAATTGAAATGAATGTGGATTTTGATATGTGACTTTTAAAAGAAATGTGCCTTTTGAAATGTAGCTTTTCAAATAAATTTGGCTTCTGGGGTGTGACTTGAAAGAAATGTGGCTTTTGAAAGAAATAAATGTGGCTTTTGAAAGAAATGTGGCTTTGAGGTGTGACTTGAAATAAATGTGGCTTTTGAAATAAATGTGGCTTTTGAGGTGTGGCTTTTGTGGTGTGGCGTTTGAAATGTGGCTTTTAAGGTGAGGATTTTGAAATAAATGTGGCTTTTGAAATAAATGTGGCTTTTGAAATAAATGTGGCTTTTGAAAGAAATGTGGTTTTGAAATGTGGCTTTTGAAATAAACGTGGCTTCTGAGGTATGGCTTTTCAGATAAATATGGCTTTAGCAATGAATGTGGCATTTGAAATGTGTTTTTTGAAAGAAATGCATCTTTTGAAATGTGGCTTTTCATATAAATGTGGCTTTTGTGTGGCTTTTGAGATAAATGTGGCTTGATAGAAATGTGGCTTTTTGCAAGAGATGTGGCTTTGAGGTGTGGCTTGAAATAAATGTGGCTTTTGAAATGAATGTGGCTTTTGAAATGTGGCTTTCGAAAGATATGTGTCTTGTGAAATGTGGCTTCAAATAAATGTTGTTTCTGATGTTTGGCTTTTGAGATAAATGTGGCTTTTGAATGAAATGTGGCTTTTGAAAGAAATGTGGCTTTTGAGGTGTGACGAAATGTGGTTTTTGAAATACATGTGGCTTTTGAAATGTGGCTTTTGAAATAAATGTGGCTTTAGTAAAAAAAAAAGGAAGCTTTTGAAATGTGGCTTTTAAAATAAATGTGGCTTGAAATAAATGGGGCTCTTGAAATAAATGGGGCTCTTGAAATGGCTTTTGAAATGTGGCCTTTGACATATATGCGGCTTTTGAAATGAATGTGGCTTTTGAAAGAAAAGACGTTTTTGAATCGTGGCTTTTGAGATGTGGCTTGTGAAATGTGGCTTTGATGTGTGGCTTTTGAAATAAATGTGGCTTTTGAAAGAAATTTGGCTTTTGAAATGTCGCTTTGAGGGGTGGCTTTTGAAGTAAATGTGGCTTGAACAAAATGTAGCTTTGAAATGTGGCTATTAAAATAAATGTGACTTTTGAAAGAAATGTGGCTTTTGAAAGAAATATCGCTTTTGAGGTGTGGCTTTTGAGGTGTGGCGTTTGAAATGTGGCTTTTAAGGTGAGGATTTTGAAAGAAATGTGGATTTTTAAAGAAATGTGGTTTTGAAATGAGGCTTTTGAAATAAACGTGGCTTCTGAGGTGTGGCTTTTGAGATAAATATGGCTTTTGAAATGAATGTGGCTTTTGAAAGAAATTTGGCTTTTGAAATGTCGCTTTGAGGGGTGGCTTTTGAAATAAATGTGGCTTGAACAAAATGTAGCTTTTGAAATGTGGCTATTAAAATAAATGTGACTTTTGAAAGAAATGTGGCTTTTGAAAGAAATGTCGCTTTTGAGGTGTGGCGTTTGTGGTGTGGCGTTTGAAATGTGGCTTTTAAGGTGAGGATTTTGAAAGAAATGTGGCTTTTTAAAGAAATGTGGTTTTGAAATGAGGCTTTTGAAATAAACGTGGCTTCTGAGGTGTGGCTTTTGAGATAAATATGGCTTTTGAAATGAATGTGGCTTTTGAAATGAATGTGTCTTTTGAAAGAAATGTGTCTTGAAATGTGGCTTTTCAATTAAATGTGGCTTTTAATGTGTGGCTTTTGATTGCAATGTGGCTTTTTGAAAGAAATGTGGCTTTGAGGTGTGGCTTTTGAAATAAATGTGGCCTATGAAATAAAAGTGGCTTGAAAAAAACGTGGCATTTGAAAAACATGTAGCTTTTGAAATGTGGCTTTAAAAAAAATATGGCTTTTGAAATGTGGCTTTTGAAATAAATGTGGCTTTTGAAGTGTGCCTTTTGAGGTGTGACTTGAAATGTGGCTGTTGAAATGAATGTGGCTTTTAAAATGTGGCTTTTGAAATAAATGTGGCTTTCGAAATGTGGCTTTTAAAATAAATGTGATTTTGAAATGTGGCTTTTGAAATAACTGTGGCTTTTGAGGTGTGGCTTTTGCGGTGTGGTTTTTTTGTGGTGTGGCTTTTGAAGTAACTGTAGTGTTTGAAATAAATGTGGCTTTCAAAATGTGGCTTTTGAAATAAATGTGGCTGTTTAAATAGACGTGGCTTTTGAAATAAAAGTGGCTTTTGAAATCAATGTCGTTTTTGAAATTTGGCTTTTAAAATGAATATGGCTTGACATGAATGTGGCTTTTGAAATGTGGCATTTGAAATAAATGTGGCTTTTGAAAGGAAATGTGACCTTTGAGGTGTGGCTTTTGAGGTGTTACATGAAATGTGGCTTACGAAATAAACGTGCTTTTGGAAAAATTTAGTTTTTGAAATGTGGCGCTTAAAATCATTGTGACTTTTGAAATCTGGCTTTTGAAATAAATGTGGCTTTTGAAAAAAATGTGGCTTTTGAAAAAAATGTGGCTTGAAATGTGGCTTTTAAAATAAATGTGGCTTTTGAAATGACTGGCCTTTGAAAGAAATGTGGCTTTTGATAGAAATGTGGCTTTTGATAGAAATGTGGCTTTTGATGTGTGGCTTTTGTGGTGTGGCTTTTGTGATAAATGTAGCTTTTGAAGTGTTGCTTTTAAGGTGTGGCTTTTGAAATAAATGTGGCTTTTGAAATAAATCTGGCTTTCCAAACGAGGCTTTTGAAGTAAATGGGGCTTTTGAAATCAATGTCTTTTTTGAAATTTGGCTTTTGAAATGAATGTGGCATTTGAAATGAATGTGGCTTTTGAAAGAAATGTGGCTTTTGAAAGAAATGTGGCTTTGAGGTGTGACTTTTGAAATAAATGTGGTTTTGAAATAAATGTGGCTTTTGAAATAAATGTGGCTTTTGAAATAAATGTGGCTTGAAATAAGTGGGGCTTTTGAAATAAATGTGGCTTGAAAAAAACGTGGCTTTTGAGGTGTGGCTTTAGAGGTGTGACTTGAAATGTGGCTTTTGAAATGAATGTGGCATTTGAAAATAATGTGGCTTTTGAAAGAAATGTGGCTTTTGAAAGAAATGTGGCTTTGAGGTGTGGCTTTTGAAATAAATGTGGTTTTGAAATAAATGTGGCCTTTGAATTAAATGCGGCTTTTGAAAAAAATGTAGCTTTTGAAATGTGGTTTTTGAAATAAATGTGGCTTGAAATAAATGGGGCTCTTGAAATAAATGCGGCTTTTGAAGTAAAAGTGGCTTTTGAAATCAATGTCGTTTATGAAATTTGGCTTTGAGATGAATGTGGCTTTTGAAATGAATGTGGCTTATGAAATGTAGCATTTGAAATAAATGTGGCTTTTGAAAGAAAATGTGACCTTTGAGTTGTGGCTTTTGAGGTGTGGCCTTTGAGGTGTTACATGAAATGTGGCTTACGAAACAAATGTGGCTTTTGAAAAAAATGTAGCTTTAGAAATGTGGCTTTTAAAATAAATGTGGCTTTTGAAATGACTGTAGCTTTTGAAAGAAATGTGGCTTTTGATGTGTGGCTTTTGTGGTTTGGCTAGAAATAAATGCAGCTTTTGAAGTGTGGATTTTAAGGTGGCTTTTGAAATAAATATGGCTTTTGAAATAAATGTGGCTTTCGAAACGTGGCTTTTGAAGTAAACGTGGCTTGAAATAAATGTGGCTTGAAATAAATGGGGCTTTTAAAAGAAATGTGGCTTTTGAAATAAATGTGGTTTTTGAAGGAAAAAATGGCTTTTGAGGTGTGGCTCTTGTGGTGTTACTTGTATTGTGGCTTTTGAAATAAATGTGGCTTTTGAAATGTGGCTATTGAAAAAAATATATAACTTTTGAAATGTGGCTTTTAAAATAAATGTGGATTTTGAAATAAATGTGGCTTGAAATAAATGGGGCTCTTGAAATAAATGTGGGTTTTGAAATAAATGTGGCTTTTGAAATAAATGTGGCTTTTAATATGAATGTGGCTTTTAATATGAATGTGGCTTTTGAAAGAAATGGGGCTTGAAAGAAACGCGGCTTTTGAAAGAAATGTGGCTTTTGAAAATAAAAGTGGCTTTTGAGGTGTGGCTTTTGAGGTGTGGCTTGAAATGTGGCTTTTGAACTGAATGTGGCTTTTAAAATGTGGCTTTTGAAATAAATATGACTGTCGAAATGTGGCTTTTAAAATAAATGGCCTTTGAAAAAAATGTGGTTTTTAAATGTGGCTTTTGAAATAACTGTGGCTTTTGAGGTGTGGCTTTTGCGGTGTGGTTTTTGTGGTGTGGCTTTTGAAGTAACTGTAGCTATTGATATAAATGTGGCTTTCGAAATGTGGCTTTTGAAATAACTGTGGCTTTTGAGGTGTGGCTTGCGGTGTGGTTTTTGTGGTGTGGCTTGTAATAAATGTAGCTTTTGAAGTGTTGCTTTTAAGGTGTGGCTTTTGAAGTAAAAGTGGCTTTTGAAATCAATGTCGTTTATGAAATTTGGCTTTGAGATGAATGTGGCTTTTGAATTGAATGTGGCTTATGAAATGTAGCATTTGAAATAAATGTGGCTTTTGAAAGAAAATGTGACCTTTGAGGTGTGGCTTTTGAGGTGTGGCCTTTGAGGTGTTACATGAAATGTGGCTTACGAAACAAATGTGGCTTTTGAAAAAAATGTGGCTTTTGAAAAAAATGTAGCTTTAGAAATGTGGCTTTTAAAATAAATGTGGCTTTTGAAATGACTGTGGCTTTTGAAAGAAATGTGGCTTTTGATGTGTGGCTTTTGTGGTTTGGCTAGAAATAAATGTAGCTTTTGAAGTGTGGATTTTAAGGTGGCTTTTGAAATAAATATGGCTTTTGAAATAAATGTGGCTTTCGAAACGTGGCTTTTGAAGTAAACGTGGTTTGAAATAAATGTGGCTTGAAATAAATGGGGCTTTTAAAAGAAATGTGGCTTTTGAAATAAATGTGGTTTTTGAAGGAAAAAATGGCTTTTGAGGTGTGGCTCTTGTGGTGTTACTTGTATTGTGGCTTTTGAAATAAATGTGGCTTTTGAAATGTGGCTATTGAAAAAAATATATAACTTTTGAAATGTGGCTTTTAAAATAAATGTGGATTTTGAAATAAATGTGGCTTGAAATAAATGGGGCTTTTGAAATAAATGTGGCATTTCAAATGAACGTGGCTTTTGAAATAAATGTGTATTTGAAATGTGGCTTTTGAATGAAATGTGACTTTTGAAATGAATGTGGCTTTTGAAAGAAATGTGGCTTTTGATGTGTGGCTTTTGTGGTTTGGCTTGAAATAAATGTAGCTTTTGAAGTGTGGCTTTTAAGGTGTGGCTTTTGAAATAAACGTGGCTTTCGAAACTTGGCTTTTGAAGTAAATGTGGCTTGAAATAAATGTGGCTTGAAATAAATGGGGCTTTTAAAAGAAATGTGGCTTTTGAAATAAATATGGTTTTTGAAGAAAAAAAGTGGCTTTTGAGGTGTGGCTTTTGTGGTGTTACTTGCAATGTGGCTTTTGAAATAAATGTGGCTTTTGAAATGTGGCTTTTGAAATAAATGTGGCTTTTGAAAGAAAATGTGACCTTTGAGTTGTGGCTTTTGAGGTGTGGCCTTTGAGGTGTTACATGAAATGTGGCTTACGAAACAAATGTGGCTTTTGAAAAAAATGTAGCTTTAGAAATGTGGCTTTTAAAATAAATGTGGCTTTTGAAATGACTGTAGCTTTTGAAAGAAATGTGGCTTTTGATGTGTGGCTTTTGTGGTTTGGCTAGAAATAAATGTAGCTTTTGAAGTGTGGATTTTAAGGTGGCTTTTGAAATAAATATGGCTTTTGAAATAAATGTGGCTTTCGAAACGTGGCTTTTGAAGTAAACGTGGCTTGAAATAAATGTGGCTTGAAATAAATGGGGCTTTTAAAAGAAATGTGGCTTTTGAAATAAATGTGGTTTTTGAAGGAAAAAATGGCTTTTGAGGTGTGGCTCTTGTGGTGTTACTTGTATTGTGGCTTTTGAAATAAATGTGGCTTTTGAAATGTGGCTATTGAAAAAAATATATAACTTTTGAAATGTGGCTTTTAAAATAAATGTGGATTTTGAAATAAATGTGGCTTGAAATAAATGGGGCTCTTGAAATAAATGTGGCATTTCAAATGAACGTGGCTTTTGAAATAAATGTGTATTTGAAATGTGGCTTTTGAATGAAATGTGACTTTTGAAATGAATGTGGCTTTTGAAAGAAATGTGGCTTTTGATGTGTGGCTTTTGTGGTTTGGCTTGAAATAAATGTAGCTTTTGAAGTGTGGCTTTTAAGGTATGGCTTTTGAAATAAATGTGGCTTTCGAAACTTGGCTTTTGAAGTAAATGTGGCTTGAAATAAATGTGGCTTGAAATAAATGGGGCTTTTAAAAGAAATGTGGCTTTTGAAATAAATATGGTTTTTGAAGAAAAAAAGTGGCTTTTGAGGTGTGGCCTTTGTGGTGTTACTTGCAATGTGGCTTTTGAAATAAATGTTGCTCTTGAAATGTGGCTTTTGAAAAAAGAAAAGTAACTTTTGAAACGTGGCTTTTAAAATAAATGTGGATTTTGAAATAAATGTGGCTTGAAATTGGGTGAATCAAACTGGCAGGGGTGCTGAGGAAGAGGATTTCTTGGAATGTATGCGGGATAGTTATCTAAATCAACATGTAGAGGAACCAACGAGAGAGCTGGCTATTTTAGACTGGGTATTGAGTAATGAGGAAGGGTTAGTTAGTAGTCTTGTTGTGCGTGGCCCCTTGGGCAAGAGTGACCATAATATGGTTGAGTTCTTCATTAGGATGGAGAGTGACATTGTTAATTCAGAAACAATGGTTTTGAACTTAAAGAAAGGTAACTTTGAGGGTATGAGACGTGAATTGGCCAAGATTGACTGGCAATTAATTCTAAAAGGGTTGACGGTGGATATGCAATGGAAGGCATTTAAAGACTGCATGGATGAACTACAAAAATTGTTCATCCCAGTTTGGCAAAAGAATAAATCAGGGAAGGTAGTGCATCCATGGATAACAAGGGAAATCAGGGTTAGTATCAAAGCAAAGGATGATGCATACAAACTAGCCAGAAAAAGCAGCATACCGGAGGACTGGGTGAAATTCAGAGACCAGCAGAGGAGGACGAAGGGCTTAATTATGAAAGGAAAAATGGATTATGAAAGAAAACTGGCAGGGTACATAAAAACTGACTGCAAAAGTGTTTATACATATGTGAAAAGAAAGAGATTAGTTAAAACAAATGTAGGTCCCTTGCAGTCAGAAACAGGTGAGTTGATCATGGGGAACCAGGATATGGCGGACCAATTGAATAACTACTTTGGTTCCGTCTTCACTAAGGAAGACATAAATGATCTGCCGGAAATAGCAGGGGCCCGCGGGTCAAAGGAGTTGGAAGAATTGAGTGAAATCCAGGTTAGTCGGGAAGTGGTGTTGGGTAAATTGAATGGATTAAAGGCCGATAAATCCCCAGGGCCAGATAGGCTGCATCCCAGAGTACTTAAGGAAGTAGCTCCAGAAATAGTGGATGCATTAGTAATAATCTTTTCAAAACTCTTTAGATTCTGGAGTAGTTCCAGAGGATTGGCGGGTAGCAAACGTAACCCCACTTTTTAAGAAGGGAGGGAGAGAGAAAACGGGGAATTACAGACCAGTTAGCCTAACATCAGTAGTGGGGAAACTGCTAGAGTCAATTATTAAAGATGGGATAGCAGCACATTTGGAAAGTGGTGAAATCAATGGACAAAGTCAGCATGGATTTACGAAAGGTAAATCATGTCTGACGAATCTTATAGAATTTTTCGAGGATGTAACTAGTAGCGTGGATAGGGGAGAACCAGTGGATGTGGTGTATCTGGACTTCCAGAGGCTTTCGACAAGGTCCCACATAAGAGATTAGTATACAAACTTAAAGCACGTGGCATTGGGGGTTCAGTATTGATGTGGATAGAGATCTGGCTGGCAAACAGGAAGCAAAGAGTAGGAGTAAACGGGTCCTTTTCACAATGGCAGGCAGTGACTAGTGGGGTACCGCAAGGCTCAGTACTGGGACCCCAGCTATTTACAATATATATTAATGATCTGGATGAGGGAATTGAAGGCAATATCTCCAAGTTTGCGGATGACACTAAGCTGGGGGGCAGTGTTAGGTGTGAGGAGAATGCTAGGAGACTGCAAGGTGACTTGGATAGGCTGGGTGAGTGGGCAAATGTTTGGCAGATGCAGTTTAATGTGGATAAATGTGAGGTTATCCATTTTGGTGGCAAAAACGGGAAAGCAGATTATTATCTAAACGGTGGCCGATTGGGAAAGGGGGAGATGCAGCGAGACCTGGGTGTCATGGTACACCAGTCATTGAAGGTAGGCATGCAGGTGCAGCAGGCAGTAAAGAAAGCGAATGGTATGTTGGCTTTCATAGCAAGAGGCTTTGAGTATAGGAGCAGGGAGGTTCTACTGCAGTTGTACAGGGTCTTGGTGAGACCACACCTGGAGTATTGTGTGCAGTTTTGGTCTCCAAATCTGAGGAAGGACATTATTGCCATAGAGGGAGTGCAGAGAAGGTTCACCAGATTGATTCATGGGATGTCAGGACTGTCTTATGAAGAAAGACCGGATAGACTTGGTTTATACTCTCTAGAATTTAGGAGATTGAGAGGGGATCTTATAGAAACTTACAAAATTCTTAAGGGGTTGGACAGGCTAGATGCAGGAAGATTGTTCCCGATGTTGGGGAGGCCAGGACAAGGGGTCACAGCTTAAGGATAAGGGGGAAATCCTTTAAAACCGAGATGAGGAGAACTTTTTTCTCACAGAGTGGTGAATCTCTGGAACTCTCTGCCACAGAGGGTAGTTGAGGCCAGTTCATTGGCTATATATTGCCTAAGAGGGAGTTAGATGTGGCCCTTGTGGCCAAGGGGATCAGAGGGTATGGAGAGAAGGCAGGTACGGGATACTGAGTTGGATGATCAGCCATGATCATATTAAATGGCGGTGCAGGCTCGAAGGGCCGAATGGCCTACTCCTGCACCTAATTTCTATGTTTCTATGTTTCTATGTAATAAATGGGGTTGAAATAAATGTGGCATTTCAAATGAACGTGGCTTTTGAAATAAATGTGGCATGAAAGAAATGTGTCTTTAGATAGAAATTTTGCTTTTGAGGTGTGGCTTTTGGGCTGTGGCTTTGGAAATAAATGTAGCTTTTGAAGTGTGGCTTTTAAGGTGTGGCTTTAGAAATAAATGTGGCAATTGAAATAAATATGGCTTTCGAAATGTGCCTTTTGAAATAAATGTAGCTGTCGAAATAAACGTTGCTTTTGAAATAAATGTGGTTTTTGAAATCAATGTCGTTTTTGAAATTTGGCTTTTGAAATTGATGTGGCATTTGAAATGAATGTGGATTTTGAAATGTGACTTTTAAAAGAAATGTGCCTTTTGAAATGTGGCTTTTCAAATAAATGTGAAAGAAATGTGTCTTGATATGTGGCTTTTCAATTAAATGTGGCTTCTAATGTGTGGCTTTTGATTGAAATGTGGCTTTTTGAAAGAAATTTAGCTTTGAGGTGTGGCTTTTGAAATGAATGTGGCTTTTGAAATAAATGTGGCTTGAAAAAAACGTGGCTTTTGAAATGTTGCTTTTAAAATAAATGTGGCGTTTGAAATGTGGCTTTTGAAATAAATGGGGCTCTTTAAATAAATGTGGCTTTTGAAATACACGCAGCTTTTGAAATTAATGTGGCTTTTAATATGAATGTGGCTTTTGAAAGAAATGGGGCTTGAAAGAAACGTGGCTTTTGAAAGAAATGTGGCTTTTGAAGTGTGCCTTTTGAGGTGTGACTTGAAATGTGGCTGTTGAAATGAATGTGGCTTTTGAAATGTGGCTTTTGAAATAACTGTGGCTTTTGAGGTGTGGCTTTTGCGGTGTGGTTTTGGTGGTGTGGCTTTTGAAGTAACTAGTGTTTGAAATAAACGTGGTTTTCAAAATGTGGCCTTTGAAATAAATGTGGCTGTTTAAATAGACGTGGCTTTTGAAATAAAAGTGGCTTTAGAAATTAATATGGCTTGACATGAATGTGGCTTTTGAAATGTGGCATTTGAAATAAATGTTACTTTTGAAAGGAAATGTGACCTTCGAGGTGTGGCTTTTGAGGTGTTACATGAAAGGTGGCTTACGAAATAAACGTGGCTTTTGGAAACATTTAGTTTTTGAAATGTGGCGTTTAAATCATTGCGACTTTTGAAATGTGGCTTTTGAAATAAATGTGGCTTTTGAAAAAAAATGTGGCTTTTGAAATGTGGCTTTTAAAATAAATGTGGCTTTTGAAATGACTGGCTTTTGAAAGAAATGTCGCTTTTGATAGAAATGTAGCTTGATAGAAATGTGGCTTTTGATGTGTGGCTTTTGTGGTGTGGTTTTTGTAATAAATGTCATTTTTGAAATTTGGCTTTTGAAATTGATGTGGCATTTGAAATAACTCTGGTCTCTGAGATGTGGCTTTTGAGATAAACATGGCTTTTGAATAAAATGTGGCTTTTGAAGAAATGTGGCTTTTGAAATACATGTGGCTTTTGAAATAAATGTGGCTGTTGAAATCTGGCTTTTAAAATAAATGTGGTTTTGAAATGTGGCTTTTGAAATAACTATGGATTTTGAAGTGTGGCTTTTGCGGTGTGTTTTTTGTGGTGTGGCTTTTGAAGTAACTGTAGCTTTTGAAATAAATGTGGCTTTTGAAATAAATGTGGCTGTTTAAATAGGCGTGGCTTGAAATAAAAGTGGTTTTGAAATAAATGTCGTTTTTGAAATTTGGCTTTTGAAATGAATGTGGCTTTTAAAATGAATGTGGCTTTTGAAATGAATATGGCTTTTGAAATGTGGCTTTGGAAAGAAATGTGTCTTTTGAAATGTGGCTTTTCAAATAAATGTGGCTTCTGGGTGTGGCTTTTGAAAGAAATTGACTTTTGAAAGAAATGTGGCTTGAAAGAAATGTGGCTTTTGAAAGAAATGTGGCTTTGAGATGTGGCTTTTGAAATAAATGTGGCTTTTGAAATAAATGTGGCTTTTGAAATAAGTGGGGCTCTTGAAATAAATGTGGCTTTTGAAATCAATGTCGTTTTTGAAATTTGGCTTTAGATATTGATGTGGCATTTGAAATGAATGTTGCTGATGAAATAAATGTGGCTTGAAAAAACGTGGCTTTTGAGGTGTGGCTTTAGAGGTGTGACGAAATGTGGCTTTTGAAATGTGGCTTTTGAAATAAATGTGGCTTTTGAAATAAATGTGGCCTTTGAAATAAATGTAGCTTTTGAAAAAAATGTAGCTTTTAAAATAAATGTGGCTTTTGAAATGTGGCTTTTGCAATAAATGTGGCTTTGAATAAATGGGGCTCTTGAAATAAATGTGGCTTTTGAACTAAATGTAGCTTTTGAAATTATTGTGACTTTTAATATGAATGTGGCTTTTGAAAGAAATGGGGCTTGAAAGAAATGTGGCTTTTGAAAGAAATGTGGCTTTTGAAAATAAATGTGGCTTTTGAGGTGTGACTTTTGAGGTGTGACTTGAAATGTGGCTTTTAAACTGAATGTGGCTTTTGAAATGTGGCTTTTGAAATACATGTGGCCTTTGAAATAAATGTGTTTTTTAAATGTGGCTTTTGAAATAAATGTGGCTGTTTAAATAGACGTGGCTTTTGAAATAAAAGTGGCTTTTGAAATAAATGTTGTTTATAAAAATTTGGCTTGAAATGAATGTGGCTTTTGAAATGAATGTAGCTTTTGAAATGAATGTGGCTTTTGAAATGTGGCTTTGGAAAGAAATGTGTCTTTTGAAATGTGGCTTTTCAAATAAATGTGGCTTCTGGTGTGTGGCCTTTGAAAGAAATGTGATTTTTGAAAGAAATGTTGCTTTTGAAAGAAATGTGGCTTTGAGATGTGGCTTTTGAAATAAATGTGGCTTTTGAAATAAATGTGTCTTTTGAAATAAATGGGGCTCTTGAAATAAATGTGGCTTTTGAAATCAATGTCGTTTTTTGAAATTTGGCTTTAGATATTGATGTGGCATTTTAAATGAATGTTGCTTTTGAAAGAAATGTGGCTTTTGAAAAAAAAAAACGTGGCTTTTGAGGTGTGGCTTTTAGAGGTGTGACTTGAAATGTGGCTTTTGAAATGTGGCTTTTGAAATAAATGTGGCTTTTGAAATAAATGTGGCCTTTGAAATAAATGTGGCTTTTGAAAAAAATGTAGCTTTTGAAATGAGGCTTTTAAAATAAATGTGGCTTTTGAAATGTGGCTTTTGAAATAAATGTGGCTTTGAATAAATGAGGCTCTTGAAAGAAATGTGGCTTTTGAACTAAATGTAGCTTTTGAAATTATTGTGACTTTTAATATGAATGTGGCTTTTGAAAGAAATGGGGCTTGAAAGAAATGTGGCTTTTGAAAGAAATGTGGCTTTTGAAAATAAAAGTGGCTTTTGAGGTGTGGCTTTTGAGGTGTGACTTAAAATGTGGCTTTTAAACTGAATGTGGGTTTTGAAATGTGGCTTTTGAAATACATGTGGCCTTTGAAATAAATGGGGCATTTGAAAAAAATGTGTTTTTTGAAATGTGGCTTTTGAAATGAATGTGGCTTTTGAGGTTTGGCTTTTGAAATAAATGTGGCTTTTGAAAAAAATGTGACTGTTGAGGTGTGGCCTTTGAGGTATGACTTTTGAAATCAGGCTTTTGAAATAAATGTAGCTTGTGAAATAAATGTGGCTTTCGAAATGTGGCTATTAAAATAAATGTGGCTTTTGAGGTGTGGCTTTTGTGGTGTGGCATTTGAAATGAGGCCTTTAAGGTGTGGTTTTTGAAAAAATGTGGCTTCTGTAAGAAATGTAGCTTTCGAAATGTGGCTTTTAAAATAATGTGGCTTTTGAAATGTGGCTTTTAAAATAAACGTGGCTTATGAAATAAATATGGCTTTTGTAATAAATGTGCCTCCTGAAATAAATGTGGCTTTTGAAATAAATAGGTTTTTGAAATGTTGGCTTTTGAAATGAATGTGGCTTTTGAAATGAATGTGGCTGGAACAAAATGTGGTTTTTGAGCTAAATGTGGGTTCTGAGGTGTGGCTTTTGAGTTAAATGTGACTTGAAAGAAATGTGGTTTTAAATGTGGCTGTTGAAATGCGGCTTTAAGGTGTGGCTTTTGAAATAAATGTGGCGTTTTTGAAAAAAAAATGTGGCTTTTGAGGTGTGGGTTTTGAGTTGTGATTTGAAATGTGGCTTTTTAAATAAACGTGGCATTTGAAAAAAATAGCTTTGGAAATGTGGTGTTTATAAGAACTGTGGCTTTTGTAAAATGTGGCTTTTGAAAGAAATGTGGTTTATTAAATATGGCTTTTGAAATGAATGTGGCTTCTGAAAGAAATGTGGCTTTTGAAATAAATGTGGTTTTTGAGAGAAATGTAACTTGAAAAAATGTGTTTTTTGAAGGAAATGTGGCTTTTGAAATGTGGTTTTGAGGTGTGACTTTTGAAACAAATGTGGCATTTGAGGTGTGGGTTTTGAGGTGTGACTGGAAATGTGGCGTGAAATATACGTAGCTTCTGAAAAAAAATAGCTTTTGTAATGTGGCTTAAAAATAAATGTGGCTTTTGAAATGAATGTGGCTTTTAAAATAAATGTGGTTTTTGAAATGTAGCTTTTGTGAAGCTTTTGAAATGAATGTGGCTTCTGAAAGAAATGTGGCTTGAAAGAAATGTGGCTTCTGATGTGTGGTTTTTGAGATAAATGTAACTTGAAAGAAATGTGGTTTTTGAATGAAATGTGGCTGAGGTGTGGCTTTTGATATAAATGTGGCTTTTGAGGAAAAAATGTGGCTTTTAAGGTGTGGGTTTTGAGGTGTGACGAAATGAGGCTTTTGAAATAAACGTGGCTTCTGAAAAAATTTAGCTTTTGAAATGTGGCTTTTGAAATGAATGTGGCTTTTGAAATGAATGTGGCTTTTGAAAGAAATGTGTTTTTTGAAACGTGGCTTTTGAAATGAATGTGGCTTTTGAAATGAATGTGGCTTCTGAAAGAAATGTGACTTGAAAGAAATGTGGCTTTTGAGGTGTGGCTTTTGTGGTGTGGCTTTTGAAATAAATGTGGCTTTTGAAGTGTGGCTTTAGGTACGGCTTCTAAGGTGTGGCATTTAAGGTGTGGCTTTTAAGGTGTGGCATTTGAAATAAATATGGCTTTCAAAATGTGGCTTTTAAAATAAATATAGCTGTTGAAAAACGTAGCTTATCAAATAAACGTGTCTTTTGAGGTGTGGCTTGAAATAAATGTGGATTTTGAGGTGTGGCTTAAAATAAATGAGGCTTTTGAAATCAATGTGTCTTTTGAAATCAATTGAAAGAAATGTGGCTTTTGAAATTAATGTGCTTTTTGAAATGTGGCTTTTGGAATGGAATGTGGCTTTTGAAATGTGGCTTTTGATTAAGAAAAATGTGGCTTTTGAGATGTGGCTTTTAAAGTGTGGCCTTTGAAATAAATGTGGCTTTTGAAATAAATGTGGCTTTTGATATGTAGCTTTGAAAGAAAGTTGGCTTTTGAAATGTGCCTTTTGCGGTGTGTCCTTTGAAATAAATGTGGCTTTTGAGGTGTGGCTTTCGAAATGTGGCTTTTGAAATGTGGCTTTTTAGGTGTGGCTTTTGAAATGTTGCTTTTGAAATGAATGTAAACTAAAAATGAATGTGGGTTTTAAAATGAATGTGTTTTTTGAAATTAATGTGGCTCTTGAAATGAATGTGGCTCTTGAAATAAATGTGGCTCCTGAAACAGATGTGGGTCTTGAAGGAAATGTGGGTCTTGAAGGAAATGTGGGTCTTGAAGGAAATGTGGCTTTTGAAATAAATGCGCTTTTTGAAATGTGCCAGTCTATCTTGGCCAATTCACGTCTCATACCCTCAAAGTCACCTTTATTTAAGTTCAGGACCCTTGTTTCTGAATTAACAATGTCATTATCCATCCTAATGAAGAACTCAACCATATTATGGTCACTCTTGCCCAAGAGACCACGCACAGCAAGACTGCTAACTAACCCTTCCTCATTACTCAATATTCAGTCTAGAATAGCCTGCTCTCTCGTTGGTTCCTCTACATGTTGGTTTAGAAAACTATCCCGCATACATTCCAAGAAATCTTCTTCCTCAGCACCCCTGCCAATTTGATTCACCCAATCTATATGTAGATTGAAGTCACCCATTATAACTGTTTACCTTTGTTGCACGCATTTCTAATTTCCTGTTTGATGCCATCCCCAACTCCACTACTACTGTTAGATGGCCTGTACACAACTCCCACTAGCATTTTCTGCCCCTTAGTACTTTGCAGCTCTACCCATATCGATTCCGCATCCTCCAAGCCTATGTCCTTCCTTTCTATTGTGTTAATCTCCACTCTAACCAGCAACGCTACCCCGCCTCCTTTTCCTTTCTGTCTATCCTTCCTGAATATTGAATATCCCTGGATGTTCAGCTCGCAGCCTTGGTCACCCTGGCGCCATGTCTCCGTGATCCCAACTATATCATATTCATTAATAACTATCTGCACATTCAACTCATCCACCTTAGTACAAATGCTTCTTCGTGGTAGCTGTGTGGAATGAGCTTCCAGTGAAGGTGGTGGAGGCAGGTTCGTTTTTATCATTTAAAAATAAATTGGATAGTTATATGGATGCATAGGGAATGGAGGGTTATGGTCTGAGCGCAGGTATATGGGACTAGGGGAGATTATGTGTTCGGCACGGACTAGAAGGGTCGAGATGGCCTGTTTCCGTGCTGTAATTGTTATATGGTTATATGGTTATATGGTTCTTGCATTAAGATACAAAGCCTTCAGGCTAGTTTTTACAACACTCTTACCCCTTATACTATTATGCTGAAAAGCGGCCCTTTTTGATTTTTGCCCTGGATTTGTCTGCCTGCCACTTTTACTTTTCACCTTGCTACCTATTGCTTCTACCCTCATTTTACACCCCTCTGTCTCTCTGCTCTTGCACCCATCCCTCCGCCATATTAGTTTAAATCCTCCCTGACAGCACTAGCAAACACTCCCCCAAGGACATTGGTTCCATTCCAGCACAGGTGCAGATAGTCCCGTTTGTACTGGTCCCACCTCCCCCAGAACTGGTTCCAATGCCCTAGAAATTTGAATCCCTCCCCCTTGCACCATTTTTCAAGCCATGTATTCATCTGCAATATCCTCCTATATCTATTCTGACTAGGGTTTAAATGAGGGATTATTTGCAATGGGGAGAGAAAGTGATAAATTATCCAATTTTAATGTCGTTTTTAATTGTTTCCATATTCGAATACCACTATATATTATAGGGTTTTCACTACAGATTTTTTTATTCAATTATGTGGGAGCTAACAGATCGGACCAATTTCAAAAGGCAGACAGTCTTCCTTTTCCATCTTTAACCGGTCTGGTTGTTGATCCATATCCAATAAGGCAATTAGATATGGAAAATGCAATCACGCCCTCCACGATAATACATAATAAAATTGCTGCACTAAACAACTACACTTTGAGTTTGGTGATAAACCACAAAAATTACTAGCATGCCAACTTCGAAAGCAGGAAGGGGAAAAACCAATCTATAAAATTAAATCAGATATGGGGAAAATACTAACATTACCCAAGGATATTAATGATAGATTTTCTCAACACTATCAAACACTCTACTCAACCAAAACGATAGCGTGGTCTGCAGGAATGCAATCATTTTTAACAGAAATGTAATCTTACAGGTTTAGATCTGAAAGAGAGGGAATTATTAGGGGCTGAAATATCAGTAAAGGATATTGAAGATTATATTAGTTCTTTAAAAAATGGAAAGGCCCTGATGGTTTAAATAGTGAATTTTATAAAAAATGTAATTATCTGATCTCCCCACGCCTACAGACACTATACACTCATGCCTTCACACAACAGAAACTACCAGAAACTTTAAATGAATCAACGATAATACTCACACCCATCACTAGCAGGGATGACAGTGAAACAAAAATGGCAGGTGCTTCTAGGAATAATACAGAAGGTGCAGGATCAGTTCATTCCTCGGAGGAAGAAAGATTCCAAGGGGAGAAAGGGTCGACCATGGCTGGCAAGGGACGTCAGGGACTGTATAAATATTAAAGCGAAGAAATACAACGTAACAAAGATGAGTGGGAAGCAAGAGGATTGGGTAATGTTTAGATAACAACAGAAGATAACCAAATAGACAATACGGGGAGAAAAGATGAGGTACGAAGGTAAGCTAGCCAAGAATATCAAGCAGGATAGTAAAAGCTTCTTTAGGTATGTGAAGAGGAAAAAATTAGTTAAGACCAAAGTTGGACCGTTAAAGACCGAAAAAGGTGAATTTATTATGGGGAACAAGGAAATGGCAGATGAGTTGAATAATTACTTTGGACCTCACTTCACTAAGGAGGACTCAAACAATCTTTCTGATATAGTAGTAGCCAGAGGATCTGGGGTGACAGAGGCACTGAAGGAAATCCACATTGGGCAGGAAATTGTATTAGAAACATAGAAACATAGAAAATAGGTGCAGGAGTAGGCCATTCGGCCCTTCGAGCCTGCACCGCCATTCAATATGATCATGGCTGATCATCCAAATCAATATCCCATACCTGCCTTCTCTCCATACCCCCTGATCCCTTTAACCACAAGGGCCACATCTAACTCCCTCTTAAATATAGTCAATGAAATGGCCTCAACTACCGTCTGTGGCAGAGAATGCCACAGATTCACCACTCTCTGAGTAAAAAATGATTTTCTCATCTCGGTCATATAAGTCTTCCCTCTTATCCTTAAACTGTATCCCCTAGTTCTGGACTTTCCCAACATCGGGAATAATCTTCCTGCATCTAGGCTGTCCAACCCCCTAAGAATTTTGTATGTTTCTATTGGAGAGACTGATAGGACTGAAGCCTGATAAATCCCTAGAGCCTGATGGTCTGCATCCCAGGGTACTTAAGGAAGTGGCTTGAGAAAGCATAGATGCATTGGTGATTATTTTCCAATGTTCTATAGACTCAGGATCAGTTTCTGTGGATTGGAGGGTAGCTAATGTTATCCTACTTTTTAAGAAAGGCAGGAGAGAGAAAACAGGGAATTATAGACAAGTTCGCCTGACATCGGTGGTGGGGAGGATGCTGGAGTCAATTATAAAAGATGAGATAGCCGCACATTTAGATAGAAGTAACAGGATCTGTCCGAGTCAGCATGGATTTACAAAGGGGAAATCATGCTTGACTAATCTTTTGGAATTTTTTGAAGATGTAACTCGGAAAATGGACAAGGGAGAGCCAGTGGATGTAGTGTGCCTGGACTTTCAGAAGCATTTGATAAGGTCCCACAATGGAGATTAGTGACACATGGTATTGGGGGTAGAGTGATGACATGGATAGAGAAGTGGTTGGCAGACAGAAAACAAAGAGTAAGGATTAACGGGTCTCTTTCAGAATGCCAGGCAGTGACTAGTGGGGTACCGCAAGGCTCGGCGCTGGGACTGCAGCTATTTACAATATACATCAATAATTTGAATTAAGGTATTCAAAGCAACATTAGCAAATTTGCAGATGACGCAAAGCTGGGTGGCAGTGTGAACTGTGAGGAGGATGCTATAAGAATGCAGGGTGACTTGGACAGGTTGGGGGAGTGGGCAGATGCATGGCAGATGAAGTTTAATGGGAATAAATGTGAGGTTATCCACTTTGGTAGCAAAAACTGAAAGGCAGATTACTATCTGAATGGCGTCAAGTTGGGAAAAGGAGAAGTACAATGGGATCTGGGGGTCCTTGTATATCAGTCTATAAAAGTAAGCATGCAGGTACAGCAGGCAGTGAAGAAAGCGAATGGCATGTTGGCCTTCATAACAAGAGGAATCGAATATAAGAGCAAAGAGGTCCTTCTGCAGTTGTACAGAGCCCTAGTGAGACCACACCTGGAGTATTGTGAGCAGTTTTGGTCCCCTAATTTGAGGACGTGGAACGTGTGGCTGGTGAACTGCCGACCGTTGTCAGTTCTCAGGCAAAATGGAACGCCACAGGTGGAGAAGTGTCTCTTCAGCTTCTTGATGACCATCTCAGACGTGAGGGAGGTCAGTTCAACAAGTTCAAACCAGTTGGAAAATGAGTCGACCAGAACGAGATAGTGCTTTCCGCACCATTCGAAAATGTCTGCCGCCAGAAACGTCCAGGGCAGTGCTGGTGTCGGTTGTTGCAGAAGGGGCTGCCGCTGCTGATGAGGCGCAAGGTTGTTGCAAGTGGGGCAGGAGGCTATGAGGTCCTGGATGTACTCGGCCATCCCAGGCCAGTAGAACAGACCACGAGCATGTGCCAGTGTGGATTTGGCCCCTGGGTGACCGCTGTGTGCCTCTTTGAAGTATTCATCTCGCAATGATGAGGGTATCACCACCTTGTGACCCTTAACCACAACACCATCCTGTACAACCAGTTCATCACGTAGCAGGAAGTACGGCTGTACCTCTGTGGGCGTGTCGGATCGTTTGTCTGGACAGCCTGTTTTGATGATGGAGGAGAGGGTTTGAAGCGTAACGTCAGTGGCAGTGTGCGCGGCCAGGGTACGCAGTTGCTTATTGGGGACGAGATCGATACCGAGGACCGTGAAATCCTCCTGTTCATGGGGGTGTTGTTCGCAAGATGCCCGAGGTGCACGGGACAGAGTGTCAGCAACATGCATGTCCTTATTCTTCTTGTAGGTAATGGCGAAGTCGTACCGCTGCAGCTGCAGCATCATGCGCTGCAAGCGAGCTGGCGCGGCATGGAGGGGCTTGTTCAGGATTGTCACCAGCAGTTGATGGTCCGTCTTGACTGTGAATGTGTTGCCAAGGACGAAATCACAGAATTTGGTGCAGGCAAAAACGACAGCCAGCAGTTCCTTTTCGATTTGCGCTTAGTGCTGCTCTAGGTCGGTCATGGTGCGAGAGGCATATGCGACAGGTAGTAGAGTGCCATCGGCAGATGGTTGCAAGCAGGCTGCGCTGAGCCCAAATTTCGAGGCATTACATGTGATCGTCACAGGACGGTTCAGGACGGAAAAAGTCAGATTCGGTGCACTGGTCAGTTTAGATTTTAGAACATCAAAGGCAGCCTGATGTTGTGGGAACCATGACCATGCAGTGTCCTTTTTGGTCAGCTGCCGCAGTGTGGAGCATAATTCGCTGAGGTTCGGTATAAACTTTCTGAGATAGTTTACCATGCCCAGAAAACGTTGCAGGCCTTTAACGTCTGTAGGGGCAGGTATCTCTGTGATGGCAGCAGCTTTCTTCGGATCGGGTTTAAGGCCATCAGGAGTAAAGATGTGGCCAACGTAGGAAACCGCTAGAACTTACACTTGTCAGGATTGAGCTTGAGGTTGATCTTGCGAGCGCGCTCCAAGATGAAACTGAGATTGTGATGGTGTTCCGCTGCGTCTTTGCCATATATGAGGATATCATCGACAATAATGGCACAAGGCAGGCCCTCGAATAATTGCTCTAAATGGCATTCTCAGGAACTTATATCTGCCGAATGGGGTGGCAAATGTAGTGAGGCTTGATGACTTCTTGTCCAGCGGTATCTGCCAGAAAGAGTTCTTTGCATCGAGAACAGAAAATAGGGTGGCCATTCCGACCTTTGCCGCAACATCCTCCACGGTCTTCATGGGATGGTGTGGGCGTCTAATGGCAGTGTTCAGGTCTTTCGGGTTGATGCACAGATAGATTGTGTTCTTTCCCTTCTTGACTGTGGCAATCATGGTCGAGACCCAGTCGGTGGGGTTGCTGACTGCTTCAATTATGCCCATGGAGGCCATGTCCTTCAGCATAGAGTGAACCCTGTCAGTCATGGCAAATGACAATCGGTGTGAGGCTCAGATGACGGGCGTCACATCGGGGTCAGTAGTAATCCTGTAGGTCATGAGCAACCTGCCTAGGTTGTTGTCGAAAAGATCAGGGAATTCACTCAGCGGGTCAAACTAAATCTGCAGCTTATGGACAGTTTTGTCAAAGGAAATCAGCCCCAGCTCTGACAGGCACGATCACCAAACAGGGTGGCTTAGTCAAAGTTCAGGATATAAAAGATTAAAACCCTTGTGAATCTTTTCAGTACACATCTCAAGTTGGTTTTGCCCAGAGGAACCAATGCCTCCCCTCCAAAAGCATGTGAAGTGGACCTGTCCTTGATAAGAGGCTCGTTAGGTCTAATCTTGTTGAAAAGATTGATTGACATTGTGTTCACCTTGGACCCCGTATCTAATTTTGCGCCAAAGACCACATTGTTTCCAGGTATCATCACGGTCGGTTCTGGATTATTTGTTGCTAATTGCTGCAGAGAGTAAACAGTGGAATCATCTTGACAATTAATTGGGCTGTGGGCTGGAACAGCTGTGAGCTGGAAATTGTTGGGAGTAACATTGTTGCTGTCTAGTCGCAAAAAATTGAGATTAGACTTGGAGCTTGAATTCCTCCCCCTAGCCCGGATTGAGGCCCTACACACTGAAGCAAAGTGGTTCAACCTTTTGCAGTAATTGCATGCTTTCCTGAGGGCGGAGCAGGCTGACTTTCTGTTGTGTAAGTAATTGCAGTTGGGACATCTCTGCTGCGGACCGCTGCAAACCGCCTGACTAGCTTGGGTCGTAAATCACCTGTTACCTCTGTTTGTTCGCTGCCTCTTGACTTTGATGTGGATATCAGCGAACGCTGGGCTATGTTTGAACTCGACTACATGAATATTAATATAATATCAAGAGGGGAGGTTAGTGTGTGTGTGTGTGTGTGTGTGCTTGTGTGTGTGTGTGTGGGGGGGGGTGTTAGTGTGTGTTTGTGTGTGGGGTGGAGGGTGTTACTGTGTATGTGATGCTGCAGGCACCCCTTCCCCCCCACAACTGCCCGTTGAGGGGATGGGACCCAACGGGTCCCAATTGGTCTAGTAACTATTAAAAGTCTGATCTTCGATGCGTATGTGTTTGTTCTTGTGTGTGTGTTTGTTTGTGTATAATCACATCTTCTCGAAAAAACAATGCACTAACGGTAACATTTTTACATATTCTGGTAGAGATTTTTCCTATGGAGTCCAAATCGCCTGATCTTAAAATTTCATGGTTTATTTCTCGAGTTATTAATGAAAATCTTCAAAAATCTGACAAACTTTGAAGTCTGCACTGTTTGCTTGTGCTGCAAGTGTCGTCACCCTCACTCCCACTTCTCCCTCCTCCTTTGGTTAATGTCCGCTCCCTGCTGCGCACAACCTGCTGCCTGTTGCCCTCTCCTCCTCCTCTTCCCCCCCTCTCCTCCCCTCCCCCCTCCCCTCCCCCCTTCTTCTCTCCCCCCTCCCCTACTCTCCCCCCATGACTCCCCTCCCCTCCTCTGACCACCCCCCCCCCATCTCTTCCCTCCCCTCATCTCCCCTCCCGGCCTCTCTCCTCTCACCCCCCTCATCTCCCCCCAGCAGCATCCCAGGGTGCACAAGTAACCACACCAGCAGTGCCCCAAGAAGCAGCAGCAGATCGCCCCAAGGAACCGCTCAAGCGGCAGTTTGATGAATGCGGATTGCGGCGCTCGCACTCCGACCTCAGCTGCCGCTTCTCCCGAGCTTGCTTGGGCTTGGACAGTTTCGTGGAGCACTGCAGACTCGACCCAGAAGTGATCGAGTACCTGGCCAGGGAGAAGTTTACCGCCGCCTTCGAAAGCCTTGCCCGCATGTTTCGCAGCATGAGCTGCCCAGCCCAGAGAGCGAGCCATCCCGGCACAGCAGCAACGATAGCGGCAATGAGCCGCTACAGGGGAAGAACACGCATCTGTCCTCTCGGTCATTGAGCGGATCGCCAGGGTCATCCAGTGGCTGTACGGCTGCAAGAGGGCCAAGGAGCCCAAAGGCAAGGCCCAATTTCTTTCTATTTACTTTTGCACTCTGGAAAAAATGGGGTTCGACCGCACCCATCGCAGCCCCCCTTCAGACAGCCATGCAATAATAACTTTTATGCAATTATCACAAAATTTTGCTGGATATGGATCAACCGACTATGTATGGTACATGCTCGTAAATTAGTAAAACAAATGTTCTTCTTTAAGTACTGGTGTTTCTGGGTTGGGGTGACTGATTACAAATAACCTACATTCTATATTTTGTCATAATGTGGGTGAAACAATGGCATATATTGTGATTATTATTGAGATAGAAAGATACAACTGAGTTTGAGCAAAATATCACCTTGCAACATTCTGTATAAAAACATAGAAACATAGAAAATAGGTGCAGGAGTAGGCCATTTGGCCCTTCGAGCCAGCACCGCCATTCAATATGATCATGGCTGATCATTCAACTCAGTATCCTGTACCTGCCTTCTCTCCATACCCCCTGATCCCTTTAGCCACAAGAGCCACATTTAACCCCCTCTTAAATAGAACCAATGAACTGGCCTCAACTACCTTCTGCGGGAGAGAATTCCAGAGATTCACCACACACTGTGTGAAAAATGTTTTCCTCATCTCGGTCCTAAAAGATTTCCCCCTTATCCTTAAACTGTGACCCCTTGTTCTGGACTTCCCCAACATCGGGAACAATCTTCCTGCATCTAGCCTGTCCAACCACTTAAGAATTTTGTAAGTTTCTATAAAATCCCCCCTCAATCTTCTAAATTCTAGCGAGTACAAACCGAGTCTATCCAGTCTTTCTTCATATGAAAGTCCTGACATCCCAGGAATCAGTCTGGTGAATGTTCTCTCTACTCCCTCTATGGCAAGAATGTCTTTCCTCAGATTAGGAGACCAAAACTGTACGCAATACTCCAGGTGTTGTCTCACCAAGACCCTGTACAACTGCAGTAGAACCTCCCTGCTCCTATACTCAAATCCTTTTGCTATGAATGCTAACATACCATTCGCCTTCTTCACTGCCTGCTGCACCTGCATGCCTACTTTTAATGACTGGTGTACAATGACACCCAGTTCTCGTTGCATCTCCCCCTTTCCTAATCGGCCACCATTTAGATAATAGTCTACTTTCCTGTTTTTGCCACCAAAGTGGATAACCTCACATTTATCCACATTATACTGCATCTGCCATGCATTTGCCCACTCACCCAGCCTATCCAAGTCACCTTGCAGCCTCCTAGCATCCTCCTCACAGCTAACACTGCCCCCCAGCTTCGTGTCATCCGCAAACCTGGAGATGTTGCATTCAATTCCCTCGTCCAAATCATTAATATATATCGTAAATAGCTGGGGTCCCAGAACTGAGCCTTGCGGTACCCCACTAGTCACTGCCTGCCATTGTGAAAAGGACCCGTTTACTCCTACTCTTTGCTTCCTGTCAGCCAGCCAGTTCTCTATCCACATCAATACTGAACCCCAAATACCGTGTGCTTTAAGTTTGTATACTAATCTCTTATGTGGGACCTTGTCGAAAGCCTTCTGAAAGTCCAGATATAACACATACACTGGTTCTCCCTTATCCACTCTACTAGTTACATCCTCGAAAAATTCTATAAGATTCGTCAGACATGATTTACCCTTCATAAATCCATGCTGACTTTGTCCAATGATTTCACCACTTTCTTAATGTGCTGCTATCCCATCTTTAATAACTGATTCTAGCAGTTTCCCCACTACCGATGTTAGACTAACTGGTCTGTAATTCCCTGTTTTCTCCCTCCCTCCCTTGTTAAAAAGTGGTGTTACATTAGCTACCCTCCAATCCTCAGGAACTACTCCAGAATCTAAAGAGTTTTGAAAAATTATCACTAATGCATCCACTATTTCTGGGGCTACTTCCTTAAGTACTCTGGGATGCAGCCTATCTGGCCTTTAATCCATTCAATTTACCTAACACCACTTCCCGGCTAACCTGGATTTCACTCAGTTCCTCCATCTCATTTGACCCCCGGTCCCCTGCTCTTTCCGGCAGATTATTTATGTCTTCCTTAGTGAAGACAGAACCAAAGTAGTTATTCAATTGGTCTGCCATGCCCTTGTTCCCCATGATCAATTCACCCGTTTCTGACTGCAAGGGACCTACATTTGTTTTCACTAATCTTTTTCTCTTCACATATCTATAAAAGCTTTTGCAGTCAGTTTTTATGTTCCCTGCCAGTCTTCTTTCATAATCTATTTTCCCTTTCCTAATTAAGCCCTTTGTCCTCCTCTGCTGGTCTCTGAATTTCTCACAGTCCTCTGGTAGGCTGCTTTTTCTGGCTAATGTGTACGCTTCATCTTTTGTTTTGATACTATCCCTGATTTCCCTTGTTATCCACTGATGCACTACCTTCCCTGATTTATTTTTTTTCCAAACTGGGATGAACAATTGTTGTAGTTCATCAATGCAGTCTTTAAATGCCTTCCATTGCATATCCACCATCAACCCATTAAGAATCAATCGCCAGTCTATCTTGGCCAATTCACGTCTCATACGCTCAAAGTTACCTTTCTTTAAGTTCAGGACCCTTGTTTCTGAATTAACGATGTCACTCTCCATCCTAATGAAGAACTCAACCATATTATGGTCACTCTTGCCCAAGGGGCCACGCACAACAAGACTGCTAACTAACCCTTCCTCATTACTTCATACCCAGTCTAGAATAGCCTGCTCTCTCGTTGGTTCCTCTACATGTTGGTTTAGAAAACTATCCCGCATACATTCCAAGAAATCCTCTTCCTCAGCACCATTGCCAATTTGATTCACCCAATCTATATGTAGATTGAAGTCACCCATTATAACTGTTTTACCTTTGTTGCACGCATTTCTAATTTCCTGTTTGATGCCATCTCCAACTCCACTACTACTGTTAGCTGGCCTGCACACAACTCCCACTAGCGTTTTCTGCCCCTTAGTGTTTCGCAGCTCTACCCATATCAATTCCACATCCTCAAAACTAATGTCCTTCCTTTCTATTGCGTTAATCTGCTCTCTAACCAGCAATGCTACCCCACCTCCTTTCCCTTTCTGTCTATCCCTCCTGAATATTGAATATCCCTGGATGTTCAGCTCCCAGCCTTGGTCACCCTGGAGCCATATCTCCGTGATCCCAACTATATCATAGTCATTAATAGCTATCTGCACATTCAACTCATCCACTATATTCTGAATGCTTCTTGCATTGAGACACAAAGCCTTCAGGCTTGTTTTTACAATACTCTTACCCCTTATACTTTTATGCTGAAAAGTGGCCCTTTTTAATTTTTGCCCTGGATTTGCCGGCCTGCCGCTTTTACTTTTCATCTTGCTACCTATTGCTTCTACCCTCATTTTACAGCCCTCTGTCTCTACGCTCACACATTTAAGAAGCCCTTTCCCTTTAACTCCATCCTCCACTATCCCATTCGACACCCCACCCGCCTTATTCAGTTTAAAACCACCCGTGTAGCAGTGGCAAACCTGCCTGCCAGCATGCTGGTCCCACATCTGTTAAGATGCAATCCGTCCCTTTTGTACAGTTCCCCCTTACCCCAAAACAGATCCCAGTGATCTAAGAATCTAAATCCCTGCCCCGTGCACCAGTTCCTCAGCCACAAGTTTAGGTCCCGTATCTCCCTGTTCCTGCTCTCGCCAGCTCGAGGAACTGGAAGCAAACCGGAGATAACAACCCTGGAGGTCCTGCTTTTTAGCATTTTTCCGAGCTCTATAAAGTCACGCTGCAGAATATTCATCCCCTTCTTTCCGAAATCGTTTGTGCCGACATGCACTACCCTTCCGGATGTTCACCTTCGCCCTTCAGGATTTTCTGCACTCTGTCCGAGACATCCTGGATCCTGGCACCAGGAAGGCAGCACACCATCCTCGCATCCCATCTGTTGCCACAGAAACCCCTGTCCGTACCTCTCACAATGGAGTTTCCCACTACAATGGCGTTGCCTGGCTTAGGCCTTATTGGTTTTGGCTCAACAGCCCTATTCGCATCGCATGCCAGTCTGCCGCTCAGTGTAAACACGTCTTATGTCCCGACAGCTTCTAAGTGGGTGAACCTGTTCACAAGAGGTACAACACCCGGGGACATTGGCATTCCATGCTTCCCTCCCTTTCTCACTGTCTCCCACCTTCTCTATTCCAGTACCTTAGGTGTAACAATCTTACTGTAGGACTTGTACACCTTCTGGGTGTACTCGAACAGAGTACATGGCGTGACACCCTTGGGCTGTGCATTAACGGTACATGGCGTGGCACCCTATGGTTGTGCACTATCAGGGTACACAGCATGGCACCCTTGGGCTGTGCATCATCAGGGTGCATCAGAGTACATTTATTTAGATATGATATGCCATTTATTGTCACTATACATGTACAATGAAATTAAAAGCTGCTCGTACTCATTGCATACATATAATTTAGTACAAAAAACAAGAAACAGAAAAACAAAAACAGAAGGGAGAAGGGGGGGGATAGGTGCACAATTCTGCGGCGCTATATACATATATACAGATGGAAGTCCGGGTGTTGGGCTGTGAAGTCAGTGCATGTGTGAATTTGAATTAACTATTCCCGAGTCTATTTGTCCTGGATTTGATGCACCTATAGCGCCTTCCAGAGGGCAGCAGGTCGAACAGTCCAAACGCAGGATGGGAGCTGTCTTTGATGATATTCTTTGCCCTGCTAAGGCAGCGGGAGGTGTAAATATCCATCAGGCAGCGGAGAGGGCAACCAATGATCTTCTGCGCTGTCCTAGTTACCCTCTGAAGCCTCTCCCTGTATGCCATGGTGCAGCTGCCATACCATGCTGTAATGCAGTATGTCAGCAGGCTCTCGATGGACGAGCGGTGGAAGGTCAGCAGCAGGTTAGAGTCCAGGTTGTGCTTCCTGAGGACCCTCAGGAAGTGCAGCCGCTGCTGAGCCTTCTTGATGACCGCTGTCATGTTGTCTGTCCAGGAGATATCAGCAGCGATATGGACGCCGAGAAACCGGAAGGTGTTGACCCTCTCCACACACTCGCCGTTGATGTGTAGGGGGACTAAGTCGGTGCTGTGCCTCCTGAAGTCGACAATGAGCTCTTTTGTTTTCCTGGTGTTCAGAGCCAGATTGTTTTCTGAGCACCAGGTTGTCAACTTCAGGACTTCCTCTCTGTAGGCTGCCTCGTCTCCCTTTGAAATAAGTCCGACTACAGTAGTGTCGTCAGCAAATTTGACGATGCGGTTGTTGTTGTGGGCCGGACTACAGTCGTAGGTGTAGAGACAGTATAAGAGGGGGCTTAGCACACATCCCTGTGGGGAGCCGGTACTCAACCTGCGAGTGGAGGAGAGGTGGGGGCCGAGTCTCACAGTCTGGGGCCGGTTGGTGAGGAAATCTTTTATCCAGGCACATGTGAGAGTGGGGAGGCCGAGAGTGACCAGTTTACCAATGAGAATGTCCAGAATGATTGTATTGAAAGCTGAGCTATAATCCACAAAGAGCATCCGGACGTAGCTCTGCCCCTGCTCCAGATGGCTCAGCACAGAGTGGAGAGCTACGGTAATGGCGTCTTCCGTGGATCTGTTTTGGCGATAAGCGAATTGGTGGGGGTCGAAGTCTGGAGGGAGATAGTCCTTGATGTGCTGGAGGACCAATCTCTCGAAGCACTTCGTGATTACCGGAGTGAGGGCCACAGGACGGTAATCATTAAGGCTGGTGATGGGAGACTTCTTCGGCACTGGGACGATTGTAGGCTGATTTTAACATTAATTCAACGGTGTGACACCCTCTTGACCAAAGATACTAGAGGAGCAAGATAGGCCACTCCTCCGAAATCCAATGGGCTGACGTGTAGTACATAACGGAACGTCACGGCCGCCATTTGTCCAATATGCCGCCCGCTGTGTAATCCTCTCTATCATCTGTTGTCATCAGTGTTGTCGGGAAGTGTTTGATACAGCGCCTCTATCACCTCACATATTTTAGTTAATTTTATTGTAAATGTTTTCCCCCTGTTCCCCCATTTCCCTCCCATCTTTCCTCCCCAGCCACCACCTTTGCGTAGTTTCCCTTGCATTGTGTTGTGCAGCTTCCCTTGTATTGCTTTAACACACACAATATATATATATATATATATATATATATATATATATATTGTGTGTGTGTGTGTATGTATGTATATATATATATGCAGGAAGATTGTTCCCGATGTTAGGGAAGTCCAGGACAAGGGGTCACAGCTTAAGGATAAGGGGGAAATCCTTTAAAACCGAGATGAGAAGAACTTTTTTCACACCGAGAGTGGTGAATCTCTGGAACTCTCTGCCACAGAGGGTAGTTGAGGTCAGTTCATTGGCTATATTTAAGAGGGAGTTAGATGTGGCCCTTGTGGCTAAGGGGATCAGGTGGTATGGAGAGAAGGCAGGTACGGGATACTGAGTTGGATGATCAGCCATGATCATATTGAATGGCGGTGCAGGCTCGAAGGGCCGAATGGCCTACTCCTGCACCTAATATCTATGTTTCCATGTTTCTATATACATACATACAGAGATTAAAAGAAAAAGGTTGCTAAACAAATTAGAGAAAATCTGAATAAACTAGAGAAATATGTCGTTACATCTATCTATATCTATCTATATATCCATCTATCTATCTTCTATATATATATAAAACTCAAATCAGTCCGCCTGCCGCCGTACGGCGTCCGCCGCGTTTCTTCCTTTGACGCTCCGCAACTCCGAAACCGGACGCTCAATCTCCGAGATATTTTCCATTTCGGTAGAGATTTCGCTTTTCTTTCTAAGTATCCGCTCCTCATTTCATTTCGTCGTGTTGAAGTACATGTTTTTAATCAAATCCTTCTCCCCCCCCCCCCAAGTATTTCAAAAATAAACAGGCTTCTCCATTTACATCAGCTTCCAACACACTTCCAAACAAAGTTGCAAGAGAGGAACACTGAACTTTTCACTGCTGCAGCAGGCAGGGGAGGGCTGCAATTGAGGGAGGCAGGGGAGTGCTGGAAACTTACATTTGGCAACGGGCTCAGTTCCAATGGAGGAGACGGGTGCATGGTGGAATATTGGGTTGGGGGATCACACCATTGGGGGAGCAGACCCAACGGGTCTGCACTTGGTCTAGTTAATATATAAAACTCAAATCCGTCCGCCTGCCTGCAGTACGGATCCCTTCCTGCCTTTCGATTCGTTCCCGCCGTGCGATGTCACAATGCCCGATGCTCGCGGACGTCCAATCGGAATGGATCCATTTGCATGTACGGCTTTCCGGCCGCGTTTCATCCTTTGATTCTCTGCAACTCCGAAACCGGACGCAGAATCGCCAACGTCTTTTCCATTTCGGTAGAGATTTTGCTTTTCTTTCTAAGTATCCACTCCTCATTACATTTCATCGTGTTTAGGTACACTTTTTTAATCAAATCCTTCACCCCCCCCCCCCCCACCACCTCAATATTTCAAAAAGAAACTGGATTCTCACCCACACAAGCAGCACCAGCCCATGGTGAATGTTCCATCGTGTGATGTCACAATGCCCAATGTTCACATATGTCCAATCGGAATGAATTCATTTACATATGCCTTTGCAGGAGCCCAGCCCCTGGTGAACGTTCCATCGTGTGATGTCACAATGCCCAATGCTCAAATACATTGTTGCCATAGAGAACGCTCAGTGATTATTCAAATTCTTCACTAACTGTCATTCTGGTTTTGCTTGTGAAGTGAAAAGCCTTGAATTGCATTTGTCTGATGCAGGAAGATTGTTCCAGATGTTGGGGAAGTCCAGGACACGCGGGACACAGTTTAAGGATAAAGGGGAAATCCTTTAGTACTGAGATGAGGGAAACATTTTTCACACAGATAGTGGTGAGTCTCTGGAACTCTCTGTCACAGAAGGTAGTTGAGGCCAGTTCATTGGCTATATTTAAGAGGGAGTTAGATGTGGCCCTTGTGGCTAAAGGGATCAGGGGGTATGGAGAGAAGGCAGGTACGGGATACTGAGCTGGATGATTAGAGTAAAGAGTGCAAAGAGTAGGAGTAAACAGGTCCTTTTCACAATGGCAGGCAGTGACTAGTGGGATACCGCAAGGCTCAGTGCTGGGACCCCAGCTATTTACAATATATATTAATGATCTGGATGAGGGAATTAAAGGCAATATCTCCAAGTTTGCGGATGACACTAAGCTGGGGGGCAGTGTTAGCTGTGAGGAGGATGCTAGGAGACTGCAAGGTGACTTGGATAGGCTGGGTGAGTGGGCAAATGCTTGGCAGATGCAGTATAATGTGGATAAATGTGAGGTTATCCATTTTGGTGGCAAAAACGGGAAAGCAGTCTATTATCTAAATGGTGGCCGATTGGGAAAGGGGGAGATGCAGCGAGACCTGGGTGTCATGGTACACCAGTCATTGAAGGTAGGCATGCAGGTGCAGCAGGCAGTAAAGAAAGCGAATGGTATGTTAGCTTTCATTGCAAAAGGATTTGAGTATAGGAGCAGAGAGGTTCTACTGCAGTTGTACAGGGTCTTGGTGAGACCACACCTGGAGTATTGCGTACAGTTTTGGTCTCCAAATCTGAGGAAGGACATTATTGCCATAGAGGGAGTGCAGAGACGGTTCACCAGACTGATTCCTGGGATGTCAGGACTGTCTTATGAAGAAAGACTGGATAGACTTGGTTTATACTCTCTAGAATTTAGAAGAATGAGAGGGGTTCTTATAGAAACTTACAAAATTCTTAAGGGGTTGGACAGGCTAGATGCAGGAAGATTGTTCCCGATGTTAGGGAAGTCCAGGACAAGAGGTCACAGCTTAAGGATAAAGGGGAAATCCTTTAAAACCGAGATGAGAAGAACTTTTTTCATGCAGAGAGTGGTGAATCTCTGGAATTCTCTGCCGCAGAATGTATTTGAGGCCAGTTCATTGGCTATATTTAAGAGGGAGTTAGATGTGGCCCTTGTGGCTAAGGGGATCAGGGGGTATGGAGAGAAGGCAGGTACGGGATACTGAGTTGGATGATCAGCCATGATCATATTGAATGGCGGTGCAGGCTCGAAGGGCCGAATGGCCTACTCCTGCACCTAATTTCTATGTTTCTATCAGCCGTGATCATATTGAATGGAGAATGGTGCAGGCTCGAAGGGCCGAATGGCCTACTACTGCACTTAATTTCTATGTTTCTATGTCCCTCTCCTCACCCCTCTCCCTCTGCCACCCATCTCTCTCTCCCCCACCCCCCTTCCCTCTCTACCACCACCCCCTTCCCTCTCTACCACCACCCCCTTCCCCCTACCCCTCTGTCCCTCTTTCTACCACTCCCGCTACCTCTCTACCCCCCCCCTCCCTCCCCACTCTTCCACTTCTCTCCCACTCTCTCCTCCCCCCCTCTCCTCACCCCCCTCTCACATCCCTCTCTCTCCCCCCCCCCCTTCCCTCTCTATCCCACCCCCTACCTTCTCTCCCCCCCACACCCTTCCCCTATCCCTCTGTCCCTCTTCCATCACTGCCGCTACCCCTCTCCTCCTCCCTCCCTCCCCACTCTTTCCCCTCTTTCCCCCCACCCCTCTCCCCCATCCCACCCTGCTCCCCTCCCCTCCCCCCCCCCTCCCCCAAAGCTCTCTCCCCATCCCTCACCCCCTACACCGCTCTCCTTTCCCTCCCAAATCTATCCCGTTTCCTCCTCCTCCCTCCCCTCTTCTCACCCCCCCGCAAACGCCGTTGGGGAAACAGACCATAGAGGGAGTACAGAGAAGGTTCAACAGACTGATTCCTGGGATGTCAGGACTTTCAAATGAAGAAAGACTGGATAGACTTGGCTTGTACTCGCTAGATTTTAGAAGATTGAGGGGGGATCTTATAGAAACTTACAAAATTCTTAAGGGGTTGGACAGGCTAGATGCAGGAAGATTGTTCCAGATGTTGGGGAAGTCCAGAACAGGGGGTCACAGTTTAAGGATAAGGGGGAAATCCTTTATGACCGAGATGAGAAAAACATTTTTCACACAGAGAGTGGTGAATCTCTGGAATTCTCTGCCACAGAAGGTAGTTGAGGCCAGTTCATTGGCTATATTTAAGAGGGAGTTAGATGTGGCCCTTGTGGCTAAAGGGATCAGGGGGTATGGAGAGAAGGCAGGTACAGGATACTGAGTTGGATGATCATCCATGATCATATTGAATGGTGGTGCAGGCTCGAAGGGCCGAATGGCCTACTACGCACTTAATTTCTATGTTTTCCTCTCCTCACCCCTCTCCCTCTCCTCACCCCTCCCACTCCCTCCTCACCCCTCTCCCTCCTCCTCCCCCCACCCTCTCCCCCCCCCTTCCCTCTCTAACCCCACCCCTTCCCTCTCCTCCACCCGCCCCCCTTCCCCCTACCCCTCCTCCTCCTCCCTCTCCCTCCCCAATCTTTCCCGTCTCTCCCTCCACCCCCCTCTCCCCCCCCTCCCCCACATCTCTCTCCCCATCCCCCACTCTCTCACCCCCTACCCCGCTCTCCTTTCCCTCCCAAATCTGTCATGTTTCCTCCTCCTCCTCTCCCCTCCCTCCCCTCTTGTCACCCACCCACCCCCCTCCCCTCACCTGTGAGTTTGGGGGGTGGTTAATTTGAGTGTGATTCCGCAGCAGCCCCCCCCCCCCCCCCCCCCCCCCCCCCCCCCCCCCCCCGCAAACGCTGTTGGGGAAACAGACCCAACGGGTCTGCACTTGGTCTAGTATATATTTAAAACTCTGGCCCCATCCGACCGACTGCCGACCGGCGCCCTCCCTGCCTTTCGATTCGTGCCCGATACTCGCAGATGTCCAATCGGAATGGCCGATGCTCGCAGATGTCCAATCGGAATGGATTAATTTGCATGTACGGCTGCCGGCTGCATTTCTTCCTTTGATTAATTGCCACGCCCAATCCAGACGCTCAATCTCCGAGATCTTTTCCATTTCGGTAGAGATTTCGCTTTTCTTTCTAAGTATCCGCTCCTCATTTCATTTCGTCGTGTTGAAGTACACGTTTTTAATCAAATCCTTCTCCCCCCCTCCCACCCACCCCCAAGTATTTCAAAAATAAACAGGCTTCTCCATTTACATGTCAGCTTCCAACACACTTCGAAACAAAGTTGCAAGACAGGAACACTGAACTTTTCACTGCTGCAGCAGGCAGGGGAGGTGCCATTGGATTTTTTTTTAAAGAGGCAGGGCAGTACTGGAATCTTACTTTTGAGAACGGCTTCAGTTCCATTGGAGGAGAGGAGTGCATGGTGGAATATTGGGTTGGGGGATCACACCATTGGGGGAGCAGACCCAACGGATCTGCACTTGGTCTAGTATACTTTTAAAACTCTCGCCCCATCCGACCGCCTGCCGTACGGATCCCTTCCTGCCTTTTGATATGCGTTCCCGCCGTGCGATGTAACAATGCCCGATGCTCGCAGACGTCCAATCGCGATGCCCGACGCTCGCGGACGTCCAATCGGAATGGATCCATTTGCATGTACGGCTTTCCGGCCGCGTTTCTTCCTTTGATTCTCCGCAACTCCGAAACCGGACGCAGAATCGCCGACGTCTTTTCCATTTCAGTAGAGATTTCGCTTTTCTTTCTAAGTATCCGCTCCTCATTACATTTTGTCGTGTTTAAGTACACTTTTTTAATCAAATCTTTCACCCCCCCCCCCCTCCCCCCTCCCCACCACAATATTTCAAAAATAAACCGGCTTCTCACCCATAGAAGCAGCACCAGCCCCAGCCCCCTGGTGAATGTTCCATCATGTGATGTCACAATGCCCAATGCTCACAGATGGCCAATCGGAATGGATTCATTTACATATGCCTTTGCAGGAGCCCAGCCCCTGGTGAACGTTCCATCGTGTGATGTCATAATGCCCAATGCTCAAATACATTGTTGCCATAGAGAACGCTCAGCGATTATTCAAATTCTTCACTAACTGTCACTCTGACTTTGCTTGTGAAGTGAAAAGTCCTGAATTGCATTTGTCTGATGCAGGAAGATTGTTCCCGATGTTGGGGAAGTCCAGGACAAGCGGGACATGGTTTAAGGATAAAGGGGAAATCCTTTAGTACTGAGATGTGGAAAATATTTTTCACACAGATAGTGGTGAGTCTCTGGAACTCTCTGCCACAGAAGATAGTTGAGGCCAGTTCATTGGCTATATTTAAGAGGGAGTTAGACGTGGCCCTTGTGGCTAAAGGGATCAGGGGGTATGGAGAGAAGGCAGGTACAGGATACCAAGTTGGATGATCAGCCGTGATCATATTGAATGGCGGTGCAGACTCGAAGGGCCGAATGGCCTACTCCTGCACCTATTTTCTATGTTTCTATGTGTCCCTCTCCTCACCCCTCCTTCTGCCACCCATCTCTCTCTCTCCCCCACCCCCTTCCCTCTCTACCCCACCCCCCTTCCCCTACCACTCTGTCCCTCTTCCACCAGTCTCTCTACCCCTTCTTCCCCACTCTCCCACTTCTCTCCTCTTACCCCACCCCTCTCCCTCCCTCACCCCTTTCTATCCTTCCCTGTCACACCCCTTCCCCTACCCCTGTCCCTCTTCCACCACTCCCCCGTCCCTCTTCCCCCTCTCCCGCTACCCCTCCCTCCCTGCCCACTCTTCCACTTCTCTCCTCCTTCTCTCCCCCCCCTCTCCCTCTCCTCACCCCTCTCCCATCCCTTCCCTCTCCCCCGCACCCTTCCCCTCTGTCCCTCTTCCACCACTCCCCCTTCCCCTCCCTCTCCCACTTCTCTCCCCTTACCCCACCCCTCTCCCTCCTCCACCCGTCTCCCCCTCCCTTCCCCTACCCCTCTGTCCCTCTTCCACCACCACTCCCCCTGTCCCTCTTCCACCATTCCTGCTACCCCCCTCTCCCTCTCCCTCCTTCCCTCCCCACTCTTCCACTTCTCTCACCCCCCCACACTCTTCCCCCCTCTCCCCCCCACCCCCTCTCCCCCACCCATCCCACTCTCCCCCTCCCTCCACACTCTCCCCCCTCTCCGTCCTCATTCCCTTACCGTGCACAGTCTCTGCCTTTAAGAAGGAACTACATATGCTGGAAAATCGATGGTCGACATAAAAAAAACTGGATAAACACAGCGGGTGCGGCAGCATCTATGGAGTGAATTGAATGGTCAACGTTTTTGGCCGAAACCCTTCTTCCGGGTTTCGGCCAAAAACGTAGCCCTTTTCCTTCGGTCCATAGATGCCGCTGCACCCGCTAAGTTTATCCAGCTTTTTTGTTGTTGTTCCAGCCTCTCTCTCTCTCTGCCCTTCTCTCTTCTCTCGACTCATGCACACCCGCTCCAACCCCTCCCCCCCACCTCTCTCGTCCATCCTCTCCTCCCCCCCTCTTCTTCTCCTCCTCCCCCTCCCCCTCTCCACCCTCCTCCTCCCCTTCCTCACAATATTTTTTGTGGGGGCGGGTCCACAGTGCGTGTGACTGTTTGTGGAGGCAGCCACGCGCGCTCCATTCAAGACGCTCATCTGTTTGTGGAGGCGCGAGCTTAGTGTGTGACCAAAGATCTTATAGCGGAGCTCACCGCTACAAGATCTTTGTGCGTGACGACACACGCTTCTCCCCCCCCCCCCCCCTTTGGTGCAGGAGGCTCGCGCAGCATCTGAACGGTCAGCGATTGTTCGAATTCTTCACTAACCGTCATTCTGACTTTGCTTGTGAAGAGAAAAGTCCTGAATTGCATTTGTCTGATGCAGGAAGATTGTTCCCGATGTTGGGGAAGTCCAGGACAAGCGGGACACAGTTTAAGGATAAAAGTGAAATCCTTTAGTACTGAGATGAGGAAAAAAATGTTCACACAGATAGCGGTGAGTCTCTGGAACTCTCTGCCACAGAAGGTAGTTGAGGCCAGTTCATTGGCTATATTTAAGAGGGAGTTAGATGTGGCACGTGTGGCTAAAGGGATCACGGGGTATGGAGAGAAGGCGGGTACAGGATACTGAGTTGGATGATCAACCATGATCATATTGAATGGTGGTGCAGGCTCAAAGGTCCGAATGGCCTACTCCTGCACTTAATTTCTATGTATTGCATTGTATTGTATTTCCCTCTCCCCACCCCTCTCCCTCTCCCACCCATCTCTCTCCCCCACCCCTCTTCCCTCGCTACCGTCACCCCCCGTCCCCCTACCCCTCTGTCCCTTTCACCACTCCCCCTACCCCTCCCTCCCCACTCTTCCACTTCTATCCCCTTACCCCACGCTCTCTCCCCCCCCCCCCTCTCCCCTCCCCTCCCTCCCCTCTCTCCCCCCCACCCCTCTGTCCCTCTTCCACCACTCCGCGTCCCTCTTCTACCACTCCCGCTACCCCTCCCTCCCTCCCCACTCTTTCACTTCTCTCCCCCTCTCTCTCCCCCTCCTCTCCCCCCTCTCCCATCCCTCTCTCCCCCACCCCCCTTCCCTGTCTACCCCACCCCCTTCTTTCCCCTATCCCTCTGCCCCTCTTCCATCACTCCCGCTACCCCTCTCCACCTCCCTCCCCACTCTTCCACTTCTCTCTCCCCCTTCCCCTCCACTCTCCCTCCCGATTCTTTCCACACCTCTCCCCATCCCTCCCTCCTCCCCATCCCCCCTCCCCCACATCTCTCTCCCCATCCCTCACCCCCTACCCCTCTCTCCTTTCCCTCCCAAATCTATCCTGTTTCCTCCTCCTCCCTCCCCTCTTCACACCTCATGCCCCCCCCTCCCCGCAAACGCTGTTGGGGACAGACCCAACGGGTCTGCACTTGGTCTAGTAACATTTAAAAAACATCTCTCGCACAACGGCACGCGCTAGACGTACGCCGTCAAAACGCTGCGTACGCCGGCCGAGACGCTGCGTACGCCCTCAATGCGACTGCAGGCATTAGAAGATTTTTCAAGCGACCACGTTTGGTCGCGCTAGACGCATGCAATCGCATGCTGGTGGGGACAGGCCCTTAACTTGCCTCTCACACACAGGCACACACATTGGTATAAATATATGTATAAGTTAAATTCAAAAGCAAGAAGGTCCCCAACTTATCGACTGAATTTAAATATGCAAGTATGTATGCACTTTGTGTTACGCTAATAAAGAATGGAACAATATTTCGACATTGTGTTCATGGATATTTTATTCACAATTAGGATTTCGTATATACATGTGTGTGTGTGATTGTGTATATATATATATATATGTGTGTGTATACATACACATATGTACAAATATATATACATATACACACACACAACATATATATATTACAATATATGAGAGAGAGAGATGGGGCAGAGATGGGGAGACAGGAACGATGGCACGTTATAACGTACAGCCGTCCCCCTCTCTCTTCCCATCTCACTCTGCCCCTTCTCTCGCTCTCCCTACGACACATTGCGAGAATTTCTTAAAACTTCGTCATTGAGGGCTCCGGACCGCGAGCACGGTTTTCTTTCTGCAGGTAAAGTCATTCACCTACGTTGTGTCTCCCGCTCCCCATCTCGTCTCTCTCTCTCTCTCTCTCTCTCTCTCTCTCTTTCTCGCTCTCCCACTCCCTTCCTCTCTCTCCACCTCCCTGTCGCCTCTGCATTCCCGGAATCATTGACGTTTTGGGGTGACGACTGCACCTGCGGTTCCTTCCTGTTGGGAGGGGGGGCGAGAGTCCTGGCCAAAGATACTAGAGGGCCCTGTGGTGTCTCAGCGGGTGGGGCAGGGGTTCTGGGGAGAGGGTTGCGTTTGTGGTCGAGACCCTTCTGCAGACAATCACAAGTACTCTCACCGATGAGAGTTCAGTTCAGTCTGAAGAAAGGTCTTCTCTCCAGAGTCGCTGCGCTGCCTGTTCTGCTGAGTTACTCCCGCTTTTATCTATCCGCAATTTCAGAGTTAAATACACTTTCTCACGGGGGGGGCTTTGTGCGTCTACACCCCCACCCCCCCACACACACACACACACACACACACACCCCCCCACACACACACCACACCACCACCACACACACACACACACCCCACACCACACACACACACACACCCATCCCCCCCACACACACACAACACCACCACCACCACACACACACACCCCACCACCACACACCCCCACCCCACCCCCCACACACACACACACACACCACACCCCCACACCACACACACCCCACCCCACACACACCACACCCCACCCCACCACCACACACACCCCCCACCCCACCCCCCACACACACACACACCCCACCCCACCCACCACACCCCCCCCCACAACCACCACCCCCACCCCCACACACACCACCACCCACACCCCCACCCACACACACCACCACCCCACCCCCCACACACACACACCACCACCCCACCACAACACCACACACCACCACCCCACAACACACACACACCACAACACCACCCCCCACCCCCACACACACACCACCCCCCCACACACACCACCCCCACCCCACAACCACACACACCACCACCCCACCACCCCACACACACACACCACCACCACCACACCACACCACACCCCACACCCCACAACACACACCACCACACCACCCCCCCCACACACACCACACCCCACCCCCCCACACACACACCCCCCCCCCCACACACACACACACACCCCCACACACACCACCCCACAACCAACCTCAGCCTCACGGACAGTGTGTGGGCAGCCCGGTAAAATGGCGTCGACAATCACACATGTGATACTACGCTTGTTGCGCTGATCTTACTCCTCTGGTATCTTTGGTGACCAGAGCGCGTCACCGGTTCCAGAATGTTCTTCCGGAGGAAGTGCGATCGTTTCGGAGGGCGGGAGCAGAGCATGTCGCCGGCGGCGGGCGGCTCTGTCAGCAGCGGGTAACAGCGGCCCGCTGTCGGTACGTGTCTCGGCCCCGGGAGGACGGCGCTCCGAGGCGGGGGACGGGGGAGCGGGGAGGGGGGCGGTTGCGGGGAGAGGGGGGTGGAAGGGGGGGGGGGAGAGGGGGGGGGAGAGGGGGGGAAGGAGGGGGGGTGGAGAGGGGGGTGGGGGGGGGGGGGGGGGGGCCCGGTCCGCCCGGCCCGGTTCGGTTCGGTAGCGGGTTGTCCATGCGGTGGGCCGGTGCACGGTTGGCCTAACGCTGCGAAACAGGCATTTAAACAACTACGTCGTAAAGGCAAGTGGAGCAGAAACAGTGCCTGGTTTTAAAACGCGTGTGGCTTTTTCCTCTCGGGTAAGGCTAAAGGAAGCCGACTTGACTGCATGATCGGTGCTGCCTTGCAGGGGATGAAAATACAAAGACAACTTAAGGCGCAGGTTTAACCAGCCGTGTAGATGGCCCACATTAACATGCAAGTGGTTGGGAAGGTTTGAAGTTTGCCGAGCTATCTTGTGAAAAAAAAACTCATGACTCGTACTACTAAGGTGTCAACACAGCTGGAGTAATCAAACCAAGTCAACATGGTTTTCTAATGATTATATGGAGGAACACCACATATTTCGCTTGGGTAGCTTACACCCAGCGGTATGAACATTGACTTATCTAACTTCATGTAACCCTTGCTTTCCCCTGTCTCTGTTAAACCCCATCCTTCCCAGTTCTCCGATAATGTCCCTTAGTTATATCTGTTTGCTTTGTTGTTTTCTTCTCCTAACTAACAATGATCTTCTGAAGAAGGGGTTCGGCCCGAAAAGTTGCCAATTTCCTTCGCTCCATAGATGCTGCTGCACCCGCTGAGTTTCTCCAGCATTTTTGTGTACCAATGATTTATTCTACATTGTCCTTGATCTCCACCCATTGATGTCTCGTTCTCACACCTTGCATTTCCTTATTTCTGCATCTCCCCCTCCACTGACTCTCAGTCTGAAGAAGGGTCTCGACCCGAAACAGCACCCATTCTTTCTCTCCAGAGATGCTGAGTTACTCCAGCATTTTATGTCTATCGTAGGAATAATTACAGGCCTGGTAGCCTGTCTTCAGTCGTTGGTAATGTTTTAGACTCCATTATAAAGGATGAGTTTTCCAAATACTTAGAAGCGCATGATAAAATAGGCCAAAGTGAGCATGGTTTTGTGAAGGGGAGATCTTGCCTGACACGTCTGTTGTAATTCTTTGAGTAAGTAAATAACAGGATAGGCAAAGGAGTGTGTAATTGAAAGATATGAGATCCTGAGGGGATGTGAGAGAAGAGACATTAAGGTGTTACCAATAGGGAGTTTGCACGGCAGTCGGGTCACGGCCCATGACCCGTACTGTTGTTATGCTACGCCAACTGGAGTACACGCGATGAACTGCAGGTAAGCACTGACCATTGTTTCCACTGTAGCGGGCCCGTTAAAACCCGCCGAAATTGTCATTTTTTGCACTGTAAATAATTATGGAAATCGGGATAAGCGTGAGAGACATGTAGCCTATTTCAGAATTCCAAAAGTGAGGAGAAATGACGGTAGAAGCGAGAGCTGAAGGGACAACAACAGCCAGAGTGCTTGGCGAACATTGGCCGTTTGCTCACTGCATTTCATCATCAGTAAGGCATTATTTGTGTTTTTTCTTGATTCCTTTGGCATCTAAAAAGTTTCAGAAGTGATAAATCTGGCTGTAAAATTTTAAAATCGCCCATGGTTCTCAAGTGGGTTTTTACCTACAAAAAGAAAACGCCTCTGAAGCAAAATTTACAGTCAGATTTATCACTTCTGAGACTTTTTAGATACCAAAGGAATCAAGAAAAAACACAAATAATGCCTTACTGTTGATGAAATGCAGTGAGCAAACGTGATAATTCCCAATATTTTCAATTCCGATATCTGCACGTCCGATGTTCGCCAAGCACTTTAGCTGTTGCCTCTTCAGCTATTGCTTCTCTTTACCTTCATTTCGCTTCACTTTTGGAATTCTGAAGTTGGGTACACGTCTCTCCCGCTTACCCCGATCGCCACAATTTTTTACAGCGCAAACATTCAACATTTTGGTGGTTTTTAACAGGTAGGAAAGTACGTGTTTCGTGCATTAACAACATATACCGGAAGCTGCGATGTCCTCCAGATGGGTTGAGCGGCTCCGTGCGTCAAGCCCTATGACCCAGTGACCTTACGTGCAACCCCCCTATAGTGGGAGAAACTTGAACAAGGCAACAAGCTTGGGTCTTTTATAACTGAGTTGTGTTCTTCTCATAGTCAATGGGGCATCTATAAAATTTTCCACTACAGAGAGCTGTGGGGGTGCAAGGAGGAAAAAGTGTTTTTTGAAATGTAGAAGAATGTGAAATAATGAAGCTCCAGGAGCTTTGACATAGTGTATGTTATATAACTATTTTCTATAGCAAGAAAGTTTGGAACTAATGGCCAGTCTCAAGAAAAGGGAAAGCCTACTTTGGTCATTCCAGCGTGGGATAAAGAGAATGGGAAGCAAAAATAATTGGGGAACTAGAGTTAAGTAATGAAGAAAAATATGGAGTCATTTGAACCCAAGGAACACAAAATCCAGATGTTGAAGAACTGAGTTAATGTAGGTGTTGAATGCAGGAGTGAAGAGTGAGATGGAGAGTATGGGGGCTGTAGAAAATTGAAAATCGGACAAGAGTTTTGGAAGAGTTCCTGCAGGATTGAAAATGAAAGGCTTGCCAGGCGAGCACAAGAATAATAGAAATAATGTAAATGAGATTTTGGTAGCAGGATAGGAAATAAGGAGACCCTTAAGATCCGAAACATCACTCATTCCTTCGCTCCAGAGATGTTGCCTGTCCTGCTGAGTTACTCCAGCATTTTGTGTCTACCTTCGATTTAAACCAGCATCTGCAGTTCGTTCTTGCACATAGAAAATAAGGAGCATACGAGGATGAAAATGGATGCCTTTTGGAATGGGGAGGATAGAGTTAGACCTGGATTGGGTGCAAATAGTTTGGCAATGTTATATGCTTCCTAGTTCTGGTTCATTCTAAGAAGTTGATTTAGCAACAAAAAGGAGTCATTACAAGAGAACAGAGGAGGTAACCACATTGTTATAAATCAACGATGATGGCTAAGGTCTTCTCTGCATTTAATTGGAAGAAATTATACCTCATCCAGAACTAAAGGTCAGATGACCATATGGAAATATGATTACTTGCCGAGATTACATACCAAGCCCCATCAAAGCTATTGGGCACAGAACCCTCTAAATCTTTGAGAAAGAACTGCAGATGCTGGAAAAATTAAAGGTAAACAAAAAATGCTGGAGAAACTCAGCGGGTGAGGCAGCATCTATGGAGAGAAGGAATTGGCGACGTTTCGGGTACCCTCTAAATCTTTCCTGTGTATATACCTGTCCAAATGACTTTTAATTATTGTTAATGTACCTGCCTCAACTGGTCCTCTGGCAGCTCATTCCATTTACCCATCACCCATCAACAAGCATAATTCAGTACAAAAACACTTGTTTAAAAGGATATTGGGATGAGGATACACAAAAATGCTGGAGAAACTCAGAGGGTACAGCAGCATCTATGGAGCGAAGGAAATGGGTAACGTTTCGGGCCGAAACCCTTCTTCAGACTGATAGGGGTGGCGGGGAGAAGCACACAAAAATGCTGGAAAGACTCAGCGGGTGCAGCAGCATCTATGGAGCGAAGGAGAAAAGTAACGTTTCAGGCCAAAACCCTTCAGACTGATAGGGGGTGGCGGGGAGAAGGACACAAAAATGCTGGAGAAACTCAGCGGGTGCAGCAGCATCTATGGAGCGAAGGAAATACGTCACAAAAATGCTGGAGAAACTTGGGATGAGGATAGGTGATTGTGAGTGGGATATTTGTTATACTGATTGTATTGGGAAGGGTGATTATAGGGTGATGGGTTGTATATATGACTAAGATACTGTATAGTATGAGGGTTTTTTATTTTTTGTATGGCTTTGTAAATATTCGATTAGTGTATAAATGTAAATAATTTGGTGTACATATAATGGCTGGTGTACATATAGCTGCTAAATTTGTATAAGATAATTACAAGCAGTTGAATAAGGGGTGGGAATTAATAAGCTTTGGCTTCCTGCTCCTTTTCGGACACATATGATTTCATTTATTTATAGATATTGTTTATGACACTTTATAAATATTCTTGTTTTGTTGTTTATGCTGTTTCACACTTGCTTTTTATTCTGTTCGAAATAAATAATAAAATAAATAAATAAATCCTCTGAGTGAGAAAGTTACCCATAGGTTTCCTAATATATCTTTCCCCTTAATCCCCATGACCTTTAGTTCTTGATTCCCCTACTTTTGGGGGCAAAGACTGTGCATTCACCCTATCTATTCCTCTCATGATTTATACACATCTATAAGATCACTCTTAGGTCTCCTAAACTGGAATAAAGTCATAGCCTGCCGACAACTCGCACCCACGAGACATGGCAACGTCCTACATTTTCTCTGCGAGGAGTAACTTTTTTACACAGAGGGTGGTGGGTGTATGGGACAAGCTGCCAGAGGAGATAATTGAGGCTGGGACTATCCCATTGTTTAAGAAACAGTAAGACAGGCACATGAATAGGACAGGATTCGAGGGATATGGACCAAGCGCAGGCAAGTGGGATGAGTGTAGCTGGGACATTGTTGGCCCGTGTGGGCAAGTTGGGCCGAAGGGCCTGTTTCCACACTGTATCACTCTATGACCCGTGACTCTTTCCAGCTTAATGAAATCTTATAACATGATGATCAAAACTGAGCAGAACACTCCAAAACAGCACCTATCTACCTGTGATGCCACTGTCAGGGAACCAAGTTGGAACAGTCCTCCGTAGGACAATGTAATGCATTGGACAATTGAGTGTTCTGTTATTAAACGTTGGAGATGAAGAAGGAATCGGCAGACAGGACTACCATAGTCATAAGTATTCAATTTATGACTTTGTTAGAGCAGTTTTTAGCCAGGCTTACTGGTGGGATCGAACGTGTAAATATTGGACAGCACAGGAACTGATCCTTTAGCCCACAATGCCTATGCTGACCATGATGCCAATTTAAACTGCGCATCCAAGGAGAGCTAGCTGACTGGATGCGGAATCATCTTCATGGGAGAAGTATGTTGATGAAAAGTTGTTTTTCAAACTGGAGGCCTGTGACTTGTGGTGTACCCCAAGGATCAGTGGTGGGCTCATGTTGTTTGTGAATTATATCAATTATGTGGATGGGAAGGTACAAGACACGATTAGTAAGTTTGCATTGGCATTAAAGTAGGTGGGATCGTAGACAGTGAAGATGGTTATCAAAAATCACAGCAGGATCTTGATCAAGTGAGCTGAAAAATGGCTAATAGTTTAATGCAGCTAAGTGCGAAGTGTGTTTCTTGGGAAGTCATTTTGGCCGGTAAATAAAATAATGAGGGGAATAGATGGAGTGAATGTACAGATTATTTTACCTGGAGTAATCATCAAGAATCAGAGGACATAGTTTAAGGTGAAAGGGGAAGGATACTGCTCCAATCTGTCCTGCCATGCAATTTTCATCCCTCCAGAGTAGCACTAGTAAACCACCCTACTGGGATCCATCTGAAGAAGGGTGTCCACCCAGAACATCACCATTCCGTCTCTCCAGAAATGCTGCCTGTCCCGCTGAGTTACTCCAACATTTAGTGTCACCCTTTGATTTAAACTGCAATTCTTTCCTACCCTACAAGGATATTGGCTCCCCTCCAGTTTAGATGCAATCTGGCCTTGCACATGTCCTGCAGTAAAGCCTAACGATATCCCATGTACCTGGTCCTCATTGCTATACCAGCTCCTTAGCTACACATTTAATTGCACTCTCTCCTCCTTTTTTGTTTTTTGCTTCACTGGAATGTGGCACAGAGTAATTCTGAGATTACAAATTTACTGGTCTTACTTTTTAACTTTCAACATAACTCCCTAAATCATCTTTGCACCACCTCATCTCCATTTGTTTCTATGTCATAGACCATGATCTTTGGCTGCTCATCCTTCCTTTGTGCATGTCCTGTTCCTGCTCACATTTAGGGTACATGTTGAATTGAAGTAAAGGAGGTTTAAAATGGGCCTGTGATTTGCAAGGATTGAATGGTGGATATTTTGAGAAAGGAGATGTGCGGAACATTTGAGATGGGGAAAGAGGGAGCTGTTTACCATGTAATTAATTGTTTGTAATTTCCCAAAGGTTTCTGTTCACAATGCTGGAGGATAGTGAATTCTTTAGTTCGCCTCCAAGGAAAACAGTCCGTTTTGGGGGAACTGTTGCAGAAACCCTAAAGAAATATAAACAGGTAAACCAATTATTAATATTTGTCACAGGATATGGGAAATGTAATTGCCGATTTGATTTGAATCTTGTTTTTCTTTAGGGAGATACTACAGATTATGATTTGCTCATGATTCAGCTGGTTGATCCAGAAATCAAGGTAATCAATAAATTATGTTATTTACATTATCAGAACATTTTGTTATTTATGTTAGAAACGTTACATTCCCGCACTGACTGTGCTTGATTGCTTTTATTGTACTAGAACATTGAACAGTACAGAGCAGGAATGGGGCCCTTCTTAATGTTTGTGCTGACCATGAGACCAAGTTAAACTGATCTCATGTACCTGTACATGATTGATATCCCTCTATTCTCTGCACTTCCATGTGCCTATCCAAAGCCTCTTCAAGGCCACTATCGTATATGCCTCCACCACCATCCCTGGCAGCGCGATCCAGGCACCCACCACTCTCTGTAAAGACAAAACCTGTACCGCACATCTCCATTAAATATTCCCCCTCTCACCATATAGCTATGCCCCTTAGTGTTGGACATTTCCACCCTGGGATAAAGGTTCTGATTGTATACCCTATCTATGCCTCTCATTATATGCTTTATCATGTCTCCCCTCAACCACCGACATTCCAGAGAAAACAATCAATTCTATCCAACCTTAAACCCTCTAATTCAGGCAGCATTGTAGTAAACATCCTCTGCACCCTCTCCAAAGCCTCCACAAGGCCTAACCAAAGTCCAATAGAGTTGCATCATGAATTCCTGACTCTTCTATTCAATGCCCCTGGCAATGAAGGCATGTGTACCATATGTCTTCTTAACCATCTTATCTACTTAACCACCTTCAGTGAGCTATGAACTTGTATTGTCAGAACAGATAGGAGTAGAATTAGGGCATTCGGCACATCAAGTGTACTCCGCCATTCAATCATGGCTGATCTATCTCTCCCTCCAAACCCCATTCTCCTGCCTTCTCACCATAACCTCTGACACCTGTACTAATCAAGAATCTATCTATCTGTCTTTGCCTTAAACATATCCAATGACTTGGCCTCCACAGCCTTCTGTGGCAAAGAATTCCACAGATTCACCACACTCTAAAGACATTTCTCCTCATCTTCCTATAAGAACGTCCCTTAATTCTGAGGCTATGACCTCTGGTCCTAGACTCTACCACTAGTGAAAACATCCTCTCCACATCCACTCTATCCAAGCCTTTCACTATTCTGTATGTTTCAATGAGGTCCCCCTCATTCTTTAAAACTCCAGTGAGTACAGGCCCAGTGCCGACAAACGCTCATCATAGGTTAACCTACTCATTCCTCGGATCATTCCTGGAAACCTCCCCTGGACCCTCTCCAGAGCCAGCACATCCATCCTCAGATATGGTGCCCAAAATTGCACACAATATTCCAAATGTGACCTTACCAGCACCATATAGAGCCTCATATTACATCCCTATTTTTGCATACAAGCTCTCTTGAAATAGATGCTAGCATTGAGTTTGCTTTCTTTACTACTGACTTGACTTGCAGATTAACCTTTTGGGAATCCTGCACCAGAACTACCAAGTCCCTTTGCACCTCTGATTTCTGGATCCTCACCCTATTTAGAAAATGGTCTACACTTTTATTCCTACTACCAAAATGCATGACTCCACATTTTGCTACACTATATTCCATCTGCCACTTCTCTGCCCGCTCTCCCAACCTGCCAAAGTCCTTCTGCAGAGTCCCTGATTTTTCTACACTACCTGCCCCTCCACCTATTTTTGTACAACTGTAATGTCATATCTGAATCATCAGCCATTCCCAAGATGCTGCCTGTTACTCCAGCATTTTGTATCTACCTTCGATTTAAACCAACATCTGCAGTCCTTTCCAAAACATCCTAACTTCTGTACTCGACATCATGACTGATAAAAGCCAGTAAGCTGAAAGCCTTCTTGACCACCTTATCTACCTATGATGTAATTTTCAAGGAACTATGTACCTGCCATCCTAGATCCCTCTGATGTACAACACTCCTGAGGGCCCTGTCATTTAATGCGAGGGTCCTGTCCTGGTTTGACTTGACAAAATGCAACAACTCATACTTGTCAGCATTAAACTCCATTAACCATCCCACAGCCCACTTGCCCAACTGATCAAGATCCTGCTGTAATTTTTGATAACCATCTTTGCTCTCTATGATACCACTAACTTTAGTGTCATCTGCAAACTTGCTATTCATGCCTTCTACATTCTACTCCAATTCATTGGGCCCATTACTCACCACAAAGAGTAATGGGCCCAGCACCAGGTCACTACAGATCACAAGCCTCCTGTCCAACAAGCAACCTTCCATCATCCACCTTCCCTCTATGAAAGCATTCTCTCACCAGTTGGCTAACTCTTCCTGGATCCCATGCGATCCAACCTTCCAGAGCAGCCTACCATGCGGAACCTCATCTAATGCCTAAGATAGACACCAAATGCTGGAGTAACTCAGCGGATCAGGCTGTATCTCTGGAAAAAAAGAACTGGGTGATGTTTTGTATAGAAACCCTTCTTCAGACTATGTGCCATCCACAGCGACATCTTATCAAATGCCTTGTTGACGTCCATATAAACAAAGTCTACAACTTTCCCCTCTTTAACCTTTTTGGTAGAGTTTGGTAGATAGTAAATTGATAAACCCTGATCAAACAGGGTTTTTACCCAAAAGATACTCATTTAATAATTTGAGACGCCTGTTTAATATAATGTACTCGCATAAAGTAGAGGAAGAAGATATATCAATTATTTCTTTGGATGCAGAGAAAGAATTTGATCAGGTGGAGTGGCAATACTTATATAAAGTACTGCAAAAATGTAATATGGGAGAGAATTTTATAACATGGGTAAAATTATTGTATGATAAGCCGATAGCATGAAATTTTAACTAACAACATGTTATCTATCAAGGGGTAATAAGCAGGGATGTGCGTTATCACCCCTGCTATTTGCCCTTATGATAGAACTCCTGGCTGAAAGTATAAGAATTCATCCGAATATTCAGGGCTATAATACCAGGGACTCAAAGAATAAAATCTCATTATATGCAGACGATATACTTTTATATATTACAAAGTCACAAACGAGCATACCAAAATTATTGAATTTAATAGAGGAATTTGGGTCTTTTTCTGGATATAGCATAAACTGGAATAAAAGTGAAATCATGACATTAAAACCTCAAGAACCTACACATTTATTGAATTTCCCCTTTAAAATCGCAACAGAAAAATTTAAATATTTTGGTATTCAGATTACTAGAAAATATAAAGCATTATTCAACGCTAATTTTATACCTTTATTAAATAAACTTAATACGCTGATTAAGTTTTGGAAAACACTTCCTTTATCATTATTAGGTAGAACAAATGCATTAAAAATGATCTTCCTACCACAATTACTATACCTATTTCAGTCTATACCAGTATATATACCAAAATATAATTTTTTAAAATTAGACTAATATTACTAATTTTATTTGGGACTATAGATCACATAGAATTACAAAAAAAACACTTATATAAACCAAAAGAGGTCAGGGGACTCACTTCCGAATTTTATGTATTACTAGACCAAGTGCAGACCCGTTGTTCCCCCAAAGTGCTCCCCACCTCTCCCCCTCACCCCCCTCTCAGCACCCCCCTCTCTCTCTCTCCCCCCCTCCTCCCCCACCTTTCCCCCCTCACCCACCCCCCTCCTCCTCCTCCTCTCCACCCCCCATCCTTCTTGCCCCTCTCTGTGTCTCTGTCTCTCTCTGTGTCTCTGCCCCTTCTCTCTCTGCCCTCACTCTCTAACCCCCCCCCCCGCCCCAGATGTGACTGCAAGTTGGGGGCTATGCGTCAGTAGATAGGGTGGTTATGGGGTAAAGGGAGCAAATTAATAATATTAATATAATATCAAGGGGGGTAATTAGCGTGAGTGCGAGGGGGGGGATAGTTAGTGTGTGTGACGCTGCATGCCGCCTCGCCCCCCGGCCCCTCCCCCCCCCCCCACACAACCGCACGCTGGGGGAACAGACCCAACGAGTCTGCATTTGGTCTAGTATATATATATATATATTTATATATTTATTACTGGGCAGTGCATATTAAGAATATAATTTTTAGGCTGTATAGTTCTACCCAACAGACAGAATGGATAAAAATGGAGAAAGAGGATTGTCATCCTTGTAATATAGGAACGGTCCTCTTCTCCCCGAAAAAACTGAATAACACAATATATAAGAAGAACTCAATTATATATGGTACAATAAGAATTTGGAAACAAATAAAATTATCTTTAAAATTAAGAAATTTATCATTGTTAATGCCAATAGCGAATAACTCTTTATTTAAACCATCTCTTATTGATAAGACGTATAACCAATGGGGAAGTATCGGAATTAGAAGGATCAGGGATATGTACGAAATGGGAAACCTACTATCATTCCAACAATTACAATTAAAATTTAAACTGAAAAACAACCAATATTTTAAATATCTTCAGGTTTGCGATTTCATGAAAAGATATATACAAGGATATCAAAAAATAACTTCCTGAATTATTGGAAGAAGCAATGAATATTGAAGTTGACACAAAAATTAATATCATATTTATATAATAGTATTCTAAATATAGACCTACCATCGACAGAGGTACTTAGAGAAGAGTGGGAACGGGAACTCATGATAAAAATTACGAAGGTTACATGGGAAAAGTACTTGATATATGTTCACAAATGTTCCATTAATGTAAGACAATCTAATTCAATTTAAAATTTTACATAGATTATATTATTCAAAAACAAGATTGAACAAATTCTATCCAAATATATCCGCCATTTGTGATAAATTATCCCAAAATGCAACTATAACGCACTCCTTAGTTTCCGGCATAAAACTTTATAGATTTTGGAGCGATATTTTCGAAATATTTACAAAATTATTTAAGATAAGAATGGAACCTAATACTGAAATGATTATATTTGGCGTAATGGAAGATGGGAATAAATTGAACACATTTCAAAATTTATTTTTTAACTATGGTTTAATAATAGCAAAAAAATGAATACTTAAATTTTAGAAAAAATACATCAATACCAACGCTTAAAATGTGGATTGCAAGTATGTTGGACACAGCACATCTTGAGGAAATGCGATTCCTCCTAATGGATAAATCAGACCAATTCATAACAAGTTGGTCTCCATTTGTCGTCTTTTTGGAATCATATGGTGCAACGCAATTGTAAAAAATAACTGTTTCAGGACTGGACGAGGGTTGGTCAAGATTATAAACAATCGCCTTTTTATTTATTTATTTTTTTTGATTTTTAATGTTTTATTCTCTTTTTTCTATTTTCTTTTTATCAACTTTCTTCACTCATTCGTCTTTTTTCTTTTTCATCACACACTATATATCTCACATCTTTCTATCCTTTACTATCTATTTTCTTTTTCTTATTCTAATCTTTCTTTAATATAACAAAAAAAAGAAGAAGCTGTACATAAAATGTATTATGAAAATATATATTAGGCACTTTGGTGCCATATGATTGTACTTCTAATAAAATAAAATATTTAAAAAAAATAAAAAAAAACCTTTTTGGTTACTTTTTCAAAATCCCAAGTACAAAACGATGCTGACCATCCTTAATCAGTCGGTACACAAAATTGCTGGAGAAACGCAGCGGGTGCAGCAGCATATATGGGGCGAAGGAGATAGGTAACGTTTCGAGCCGAAACCCTTCTTTAGACTGATCAGTCTGAAGAAGGGTTTCGGCCCGAAACGTTACCTATCTCCTTCGCTCCATAGATGCTGCTGCACCTGCTGAGTTTCTCCAGCATTTTTGTGTGCCTTCGATTTTCCAACATCTGCAGTTCCTTCTTGGACATCCTTAATCAGTCCCTGTTAATCCAAATCCATAATATCTTATCCCCACGTAATTTGTTTACCATTTGTCAGGCTCATTGGTTTATAGTCCCCTGGTTTTTCCTTTGCAGCCCTTCTGTAATAGAGGCACAACGTTAGCCACCGACCAGGCTTCATATCTGAAGAAGGATAGATCTAATTGTCAGATGAAGCACATTGAGTCCTTCTGAGCTACTGGTGCATTTTTAACTACTATTACTAAATTCCTACCATAGTTGTAAATGCAAGATTAGTATTTTTGAGCTTTGATGATGGGTAAGCTACTTGCTAAGTTTGTTGCACAGATAAGCCAGGTGCTCATCATTCATTTTATTTGAGATTCTGTCAAATTAGTTGTGACGTTTTCTTGATGATGTGACAATTCTTCAAAGTAATTAATTCACTGTAAAACATTTTAGATTCCATTTCAATAGATATTTTTTAACTTGAATCATTGTATTGGTGTGCTAATAGAATTTGGGTTAATTGATTACATATAATCTCTTAAATAGAATCTCTGTCACATTTGAAATGTATATTTATGTATATATTTTTGTTTTTCAGGATGCTCAAATAATCAATTGGCTTCAGGAATTCCGTGCCTGTGTCGCACAGTTGACAAAAGATTTTGAGTATCTTGTTAGCAAAATACTGGTTAGTTGTTTTCAAATTTTCTTTCACTATTTTGTTTACTTTACTCTAGATAAGCTTTTGTCAATGGATTAATTCTGTAATCTGTCAGTTTGATATTGTGTCTTGCCTAGATCTGTTTAGAAAATTAAATAAAGTGTGCAAACATAAGCAAGTACTTTATCTGTACTTAAATACATTTCAGAAGCTGCCTTGGTTATGTAGAAGCCTGTTGGTGGTCGAGGAATACTTGGCCTTTTTAAGCAACTTAGTGTCAGCACAGACAGTCTACCTGCGGTCTTGCCTTAGTATGATCGTCTCCAATTTTGTACCAGGTAATAATATATTTGCTTCTATTATATTATTTGATTGAGTAATCTTTATCCTTTAAAAGTGCAGGTGAAGGGCTGTGTGTTTTGGTTGAAGGGGTTTACCATTCGCTCATGGTTCTGCACTTGTTGGGTGTGTGTTAATAGACGACTTTTATAAATACAGGTGCACAACATTTTATCCGACGATCCAAATAACGAAAACCTCCGAATAGCGACATTTTTTCAGTCCTTGAAGAAAGGTCCTTGAAAACGTTCACCGAGGGCGGCCCGCAGAGGTGACAGCGGAACCTCCGGTCGGTCCTCGAAGAAAGGGGAACTAAATCCCCATTCATAAAAGAGAAGGTGAGGGTATATTGCACGGGAGGGTTAATAATTGACAATCTGCTGCTGCCTGCCCGCTGAGTTAAAATGTTCCCACGGTAGACTCACGATACACAGTGGGCAGGCAGTCGCTCCCTTCAGTTTCACCCCACCTACACCCCTCTGCTTCCCGGCCATATGTGTGGCCCTTTCCCTCCCCTCTCCAGCTCCCCGCGCATTGCACCGGCGCGGGGGCTTTGCACTGTCTTCACGTTGGAGCTAGTGCCAGTCACCGGAGACATCAGGACCAACGGGACACCGACCCCCAGGCCCACTGCAAGCACGGAGAACCCAGAGACCCACAGCCAGCAGCAGCCCAGCCCCGTTCCAATTCCAGAGAAACACGCTCTCCGCTGTCCCCGTAGGGACAGAAGCTGATGGCTCGGGCTGTGATGTCTCCGACTGGGAACTGCGGGGTTGTTTGCAGTTGCAGAGGGAGGGGGCAAGGGCGGTACAGTTCCCAGTCTCAGCTCCATTCCAGGGGGGTGACCGGAGACGTCAGGACCAACGGGACACCGACTGCAAGCACGGAGATCCCAGAGACTCACAGCCAGCAGCAACTCTAGCCCAGCCCCGCTCCAACTCCAGAGGAACCCGGGTTGCGGATGAGGGGGCACAGCTCGGGCTGTGGGCGAAGTGCCACTTGTCGCTGTAGCGGCGCACCGGGGAGCGGGTTCCTGTTGGTCCTGACGTCTCCGGCCGTCCCCCTGGACAGGAGCTGAGAGACGTCAGGACCACCAGAAGCCGCTCCCCGATGCGCCGCTACAGCGACAAGTGGCAGTTCGCCCACAGCCCGAGTTGCGCCCCCTCATCGGGACACCGACCCCCAGGCCCACTGCAAGCACGGAGATCCCAGAGACTCACAGCCAGCACCAACTCTAGCCCAGCCCCGCTCCGTCTCCAGAGGAACCCGGGTTGCAGATGAGGGGGCGCAGCTCGGGCTGTGGGCGAACTGCCACTTGTCGCCGTAGCGGCCCATCGGGCAGCGGCTTCCTCTGGAGTTGGAGGGACAGGGAGACACCGCGGCTTGTGAGACTGGTGGGCAATCACTTCCAAAGTTCTGCCCACACAGTCAGTACACCTCTCCTACACTTGTCTCCCGCACTAAGATCATCTCGCAGAGAATGATCCCAGCCTCACCCTCCCTTTTCTCTCCTATTCTGCAAGAAAAATCTACATTGAAGACTCAAACTCGCGATCGAGTAACTGCCGGGATCGAGGCGCAAACTCGCGACCTTGCGGATACGAGCCGAGCACTCTACCACTGAGCCAGCCGTTAAAATCTACGCTAAAAAATCTTCCATTCCGAAAGCCGAAAAATTCTGAATTACGAAAAGTGTCTGGTCCCAAGGCTTTCGGATAAAAGGTTGTGCACCTGTAGTTGCAATTTACAAGAGAAGACACAAAGTGCTGGAGTAACTCAGTGGGTCGGCCGGCATCTCTGGAGAACATGGATAAGTGACATTTTGGGTTGGGACCCTTCTTCAGACTGGTTGTAGGGAGGGGGGGGGGGGGGAGGGGAGGGGAGAAAGAAAGCAAGCAGGGGCAGGACAAGACCTGTCATGTAATAGGTTGTTACAGGTGAGAAGGGCTTTTTGATAGGCAGGTGGTTGGACAAAGGCCACAGATTTAAACGTCAGATGGTTGAGAGGGAAATATCCATCAGCCATGATTGAATGGTGGAGCAGACTCGATGGACTGAGTGGCCTGATTCTTCTCCTGTGTCATGAATTTATGAAGATGTAAGGCAAAAGGATTGAACAGTTGTAAATTGTGTAGTTAGAGGAATGAATGTAGGGTTCGTATTGGGTGTAGGGAAGACAGGGGAGGGGGAAAAGAAGTGGCAATCCAAGTGGGACACAGGGAAAAGAAGGGGGGAGGAGTTATATGGGGGAAGAAAGGGGAGGGTTCTGGAGTTGCCTAAAGTTGGAAGATTCAACGCTTATGCCATTGGGTTGAAAGCTACCCAAGCAGAATATGAGGTGTTATCCCTCCAGTTTGTATATGGCTTCACTTTGGCAGTGGATGAGACCCAGGATAGATAGGTCAGTATGGAAATGGGAAGAGTCAAAATGGTTAGCAATTGGGAGATTCAGCTGGCCTTGGTGGACTGAGCATAAGTGTTCAATGAAATGAATGCTGACGAGTTGTTGCAAGATTTTTGTGTTGTATGTTTGCTACATAGTAAACCATTGTCATTAAGTAAGGCAACAGGCCTTTAGGCACAATTTGTCCATGCCAACTGGGATGCCCCATCGAAGCTAGTCCCATTTGGCCCATTTCTGTCTGAATCTTTCCTATCCATGTACCTGTCTAAATATCTTTTATATGTTGATATTACACCAAAATATCCCAGCTGTTATCTGGCAACTGATCCATCCTGCCAACAACTAGAGATCAGTACTGAAATACTATCTACCGCATTGGAGACCCTCAGACAATCTTTGATCGTGTTTTACTGGCTTTATCATACAATAAAGGTTATTTACATTACTCCCTTTATAATAATAATAATAATAATCTTATTTATATAGCACATTTTTAGTCAACTTGCATTGACCCCAAAGTGCTTCACATAATTACATTACATTTACACACAGGCAAAGGTGGGTGAAGTGTCTTGCCCCAAGGACACAACGACAGTATGCACTCCAAGCGGGATTCGAACCAGCTACCTTCCGGTCGCCAGCCGAACACTTAGCCCATTGCGCCATCTGTCGTCCCCGTAAATGTAACTGTACACGGTGGATGGCTCAATTATAATCATGTATTGCCTTTCTGCTAATTGCAACAAATGCGTTTCACTGTACCTTTTCACATGTGACAATAACTAAATTCAACTCAAATCATCTTGCTGTAAATGCCATTGATTTGGTGGCACATTATGTAGCTGGGACTTAAAAACGCTGATTCTGAACTCAACAGCATGGGGACACCATGAGATACTAATTAATGACTTAAGGAGAACAGATTTTTTTTGAAGTGGGTTTTAATGCATGGGCAATTTACATTTGGTGCATGTGATAAAGGGCAAGTTCTTAACCATAGAGTTGCTGTTTGGTAATAATAATAATAATAAGTTTATTTATATAGCACATTTATAGTCAATTTTCATTGACCCCAAAGTGCTTTACATAATTTAAAAATCAGTTCCATACAAAGCATAAAGATGGGTTAACAAAATAATAAAATGCATAAACAGGACACAACATGTAACATAAACATCCACCACAGCATTCATCACTGTGGTGGAAGGCACAAAATATTTTGGCCGCCCTCCTCCATTTCCCTCCCCATCCGTGGACAAGACCAGACCAGAGTCCAGTCCAGGTACATTATAAATTGGAAGCAGATAGTAAGATGGAGAAGCCCAAGCTCTGAGTGTAAGTATCTCTATTGTGATTCTATATTTCACTGGAGTATAAAATTTGAAGGAGTGGAAGCCACGTTATTTACATGTTTTGAGTCCACATAAGCACTTTTACGGGTAATGTGATTTTGTTTAATTCACAAAGTGAGTGCATGCTTGTTGTCGGGCACATGGAGAGTTGGGAGGTAAATACCATGGGATGGCACCATCTGCAAAGTTATTGGATGATAGGTGCTTGTAGTAGAGTTTGAGGAATGATTTGATTTGATGGGAGAGACTGACAACTAACTGCACTACATTTGCTGGAGATGAATTTTATTTTGAGCAAACAGACATCTGTTGGAAAATGGAAGTATAACTGGGTCACTTTGCAGATGTTGGTAAGCTCTTCATTTTCATAGCACAATATTAATAATTTTAAATCTATATTGCACAGGGAGAATTGTTATCCAAGAAAATGGTGTGGATATCTCAGACTCTGAGGATGAAGATGAAAGTAAGTTTTTAAAACTCTAGAAGCATTTTTTTTTGTAGTAACTTGGATGATAAAAATTTGTATTGTTTTTTTGAAACATGCTAAAGTAGTGCTGCTTGGATAGTGAATATGGACATTGCTTAAATTTGCACTTTCACTGCACTATGTTTATTTACATTGCTAATTAATGAATTGTTTCACCATGAAGGAGTGCATGATTTATTCTCCTTATTTAAATACTTTATGTTCATCCTTCCCGACTAATTTATGGTTCTTGCCTCCTTTCCATAGGATTTTTTGGGGGTATGATAAGCAAACAAAAAAACAGTACGAAGCATAATTAAACTTACTACAATGCAGATCAAAAGATATTAGGAGTTTTCATCCAGTAAACTTTAGATCAATAATTATTTTTGTTTTTCTTTAGAAATATCCCAAATCATTAACAACCAGAGCTCTCCTTTTTTAGTGACTACTACCCTTTGAGGGAAGAAATATTGAATCTGCGTGATAATCTATGGTTCTGATTAACGTAGATGTTCATAATGATGGTTTGAGGTTAAGGACGATGTCCCACCACCTTTGAACCTTTTTCACCTCGCTGCTTGTGCGCAATATTTCGCGTGTTGTATTGCCCAAATGGAATACATCACACCAATTTTCAAAAATATTGTGAGGTGGTATTTTAATCTATTTCTTGTGCTGCTATGAACATAGTCTTCTTGCTTCTTAGCTCTGAAAGAAATTCTTAATTTATTTTTACTTTACAGAGCTTCCACAAAATTTTGACATCTGTCATCGAGCTTTACAGACAATAGCAAAATATGTTCCCTCGTAAGTATTTTGTATTGCAATTTAGTTCATGTGTGCCTTTGGTGAGTAGAATGCAGAAAAGTTTAAAGGAGCATGAATATCCTCTGAGGATAGACAATGCAAGATTGTTTCCTTTGCTAATTAATATATTTGCTTTATTTTCAAAGATTAATGAAGCAAAGTGTTAGTTATTGTAGATTCTCTCTATTTCGTTTTCGCAGATAAGGTTTCTCATAAACTGGAGCAAATTATATTGTCATTTTTTTTCTTCAGCTCTCACTGCTTTTGTTTAACTTTTGTAAAACATTATCACTATTTCACAGGTTTAAAATATCTTTACTGGATAATAAATAATCTATATTTTAAAACGTGATCATTTTTATAATTAACTAGACCAAGTGCAGACCCGTTGGGTCTGTTCCCCCAACATGCGGTTGTGTGGGGGTGGGGAGGGGCGGCATGCAGCGTCTCACACACTAACTATCCCCCCCCCCCCCCCCCCGCACTCGCGCTAATTACCCCCCCCTTGATATTATATTAATATTATTAATTTGCTCCTTTTACCCCATAACCACCCAATCAATTTACGCATAGCCCCCAACTTGCAGTCACATCTAGAGAGGGAGGGGGGGGGGCGGGGTTAGAGAGTGAGGGCAGAGAGAGAAGGGGCAGAGACAGAGAGAGAGACAGAAACACAGAGATGAGGCAAGAGGGATGGGGGGGGGAGAGGAGGAGAAGAGGGAGGGTGGGTGAGGGGGGGGGAAAGGGGGGAGAGGGGAGGGAGAGGGGGAGGGGAGGGGGGGGAGAGAGGGTGTGCTGTGGGGAGCAGGGAGAGGGTGGAGGGAAGGGGGGGGTAGGGGTGTGGAGTGGAGGGGGGTTTAGGGGAGAGAGGAGAGGAGGGAGGGGGGGGGAGGAGGGAAGAGGAGAGGAGGGGGGGGGAGAGAGAGGGGGAGGTGATGGGGAGAGGGGAGGTGATGGGGAGAGACGGGGATAGAGAGAGAGGGATAGGGAGAGAGAGGAGGGGAAAGAGAGAGAGAGAGGGTGCCTTTTTACTTCAACCCAAATAACCATTTGCAGGCAGTGCTTTCTTCCCTCAAACTAACCATATTTTCATTTTCAAACCACATTATGGGTACTCACAGCTGTGGAGACATTTGTTCAGTGTTATTCAGAGCTCTGATTGAGGCACACCACTCTGATTGAGGCACACCACTTGCAGAGACTGATTGAGGCACACCACTTCCTGGTTTTATAGTCCCTCCCCCTCCCTCCAGCAGGGGGCAGCAGAGAGAAGAATGGGGAATTTTGTAAAAACATTAATATCTCTGTCATTTTTCATCGACGGGAAATATCCTCGGCACACATGCAGCGGAGGGGGGGCTCTGAGCGAGGTGGCCAAAAATGACGGCCGTAGGTGGCGGCGTTCTCTCGGACATCGCAGCACAGAAGGCCAAAAGCGGTCAAGAACAGATTTAGTAATATAGATTGTTTAGAAAAAAATGATGCGACTTTTGAATAAAAATCACTTGGGTAATTATTTTCTTTTTCAGCATTATTGCTTTGCAAAGTTTACAGGGTTCTGTTGAGATTGAGCTAGCTAAAGCTGATTTATTTTCCCTCAATTAAGACATTGAATTGATTGCGAATGCTTGTAAAGTATTAGCAACCTGATGAGTCATTGAGGGTGAGATTGGTTAACTCAGTGATCAGAGTTGGAGTCATAAGGTCATAAATGATAGGAGTAGAATTAAGCCATTCTGCCCATCAAGTCTACTCCGCCATTCAATCATGGCTGATCTAGCTCTCCTAACCACATTCTCCTGCCTTCTCCCCATAACCTGTGGCACCCGTACTGATTAAGAATCTATCTATCTCTGCCTTAAAAATATCCACTGACTTAGCCTCTGCAACCTTCCATGGCAAATAATTCCACAGATTCACCACCCTCTAAATTGTCAACAGTTGTTTTAGAACCCAGTGTTCACATATTTTCTTTCACTTGAACTTTTTGTGTGAAGTCTGGATGGTATTTTGTTACTCTGCTAGTCACACTTAGTCACTGTAACATGTCTATATTTAAATGAATCTTGTCGGGATTTTCTTTCAAAGACATATATACTACTTAACTATGAAATACACTGTTGAATTAACTGACTAGTTTAAACCAATTATATTGTTTGAGATAATTTAGTTTCTTTATAGTACAGGTAATTACTGTTAGATATTACATGGGTATGTTACATATTCAAATTACCCGAAACATCACCCATTCCTTCTCTCCAGAGATGCTGCCTGGTTACTCCAGCTTTTTGTGTGTATCTTCACTACAATACAGCACCAGTAGATGGCAGGGTCACCCCACATTTTTTCCACTCTCATTAGTGTCTAAACTTAGTTTGCTATATATCGCCTTTTAACAGAGTGAGAACAGTGAAAATATTAACGTTAGATGTAGCTTAGCTATAACAGTACAACACATTAAAAAATATATATCCAGATTCTTCCATCTCTTACAATTCCTGTCGGGCATTTTAGTGACCTAACAAATCTAAAATAGATTAGCTTTTATCATGTACAATGCAATTTTGTGACTAAAATATTCAAATTGACATGTCTGTAAAGCTATTTTTTCCTAAAACTTGCAAAATGCTGAAACTACATACAATAAGAAATGTGTGTTAATTGGTTATTAATATGTATAATTTCAAACATTGTCTTTTTGGGATGATGGCTCTTTTGCATGTTTGACTGCTTCACTCCATTTGTACAGCAAGGCCGTAACTAATTTGTTGATTTCCACATTAAAACATAGGCAGTTCCCATTAAGAGTTCTAACATTGTGATAGGTAGTGCGACCAAACACATGCCCAATAACCCCCACCCTCACATGGGGCGATGCAGCAGATGAATAAATTATCTTATGCTGTCTGATGGAGCAAGCTTGAAGGCAGTAGTTGGAACAGCATGCTTATATTTAAAATGTTAATTGTGCCAAATTATGGAATAACATTGGAAAAGCAATCTGTTGTATTCACTGTGAATATATCATATTCATTCATTTTAAGTAAAAATTAACTAGATGATTGGAATTGTTCTTTGTTTCAATTGACTGCTTCCGGTCACCATTTAGTTTCTGTCCCTATTGTTTAATTCTTCCTGTTTGTTCTTGCATTAATGAATGATGCTTTTAATCACAAGAGCTTAAGTAATGACTGATAAATTAGGAAAACTAAATGAAAGTACAAACAGAACACATCCTCTTTAGTATCCAATCCATTGTCTTATTATAATCTTGTGGTTTGCCTTGTGATGTTTTCCTATATTAAAGATGTTAAACAGATGCATATTGTTGTTTCTATGGGATCTTTTTAGTTCTACAAGTTACTTTCACATTGTATTGAATCTTTTTTATTCATTTTTGGCAGAACACCACAATTTTTGATGCCAATACTGGCTGAAAAATTTCCATTTGTTAATAAATCAGCCAGAACCTTGGTATGTAATCTATTTTAATTCGTGATATTAAATATGTGTTTTTTTTTGTTATTTAGTGAGCTTAGCAAATAATTGTAACTAACATCTATGACCACTTTGTTAACATTTTGGTCATTGATGTTTTTATTGCATCTGTCCAACAATTTTTTTTTAAATTATTTTTATTAGAAGTACGGTAAATTACAATACTACACGACACGTATATCTTAATACATTTTTTGTACCGCTTCATTTTTTTTGAGCTTTAAGAAAAAGATCGAAGTAAGGAAAGTAAAGAAAGTGCGCAAGAGTCGTGAAGTGCAAGAGTGTTGGGACAAGAAAGCCCCTTAGAAAAGAAGTTAGCTAAGGAAGTAAAGTAAGAAAGTAGACCCTAGAAAAGAAAGAAAAAGAAAGTAGGAACAATCGCTCTATTATAACATTAAACTCTGCAGAAAGGGGACTACCAACCAAGTCTGTTTTTGTTGTTTTACCTCCCGTTATCAGGTCCTGATACCATTTATTTATTTATTTTTTAAATTACTATTGCACCTCATGCTTGTAATAGGTCCAGAAACATAGACCACGTCTTTTGGAATTGGTCTGCTTTACCTGCTAAGAGGAATCTCATCTCTTCCAGATGTAATGTTTCAAGCATATTTGATATCCACATTTTTATTGTTGGTGTGGACGCATTTTTCCAGAATTTAAGTATAAGCTTTTTTCCCATTATTAGCCCGTAATTGAATAAATTCTTCTGAAACACGTTTAGTTCAGGGTTACCTTCCGATATTCCAAAAATGATCCATTCTGGTTATGGTACCAGTTTTATTTTGATTACTTTTGAAAAAATATCAAATATTTCATACCAGAATTTTCGGATTTTTGTACAAAAAACAAAAGAATGCGCTATGGTAGCTTCTTGACACAGACATTTATCACAGATTGGTGAAACATTAGGGAAGATTTTATTTAATTTAGTTTTTGAATAATATAATCTATGTAATGTTTTCAATTGGATGAGAGTATGTTGTACGTTGATCGAACATTTATGCACCTGTAGTAAATGATTATCCCAGCTCTCTTTTGAAATTTTTATAGCTAATTCTTGTTCCCAGTCTCTTCTAATTCCATCTGTTGTGGGTATTTCTATGTTTAAAATGATATTATATAGGTACGATATTAGATTAGCTGATTCCGCCTGTGTCTTCATTGCTTCATCCAGTAAGTCGGAAGGCATATTATGGTAGTCTTTTGTGTATTTTTTCAGATAATCACGAATTTGAAGATATTTAAAATATTGGTTATTTTTCAAATTATATTTCAGTTGTAGTTGATGAAATGGTAGTAATTTTCCCAATTCATACAGATCTTCGAGCGTTTTGATTCCCATTCTTTCCCATTCTATAAATCATTTGTCTATGATTGATGGTTTAACGATGGATTATTGACTATTGGCATTAAAAGAGATAGGTTTCTTAATTTTAGATTCTGTTTTATTTGTTTCCATGTTCTAATTGTGCTATGGATTTTTATTATAATTTTTATTATTCCTCCAAATTTATTGGTGAGAGGATAGTCGCTCCTATATTACTCGGGGAGCAGTCCCCTTTTTCCATTACCTTCCAGTCCGCCTGCTGGGCAGAATTGTCCAGCAGGTGAATCCTATTTTTAATATTTACTGCCCAATTATAATACATAAAATTAGGGAGCGCTAGACCTCCCCCAACTCTTTCCGTTTATTAAGGTGTGCTATTTGTATTCTATGGGATTTATAATCCCATATAAAATTTGTAATGTCTGAGTCCAATTTTTTCAAAAACTTTTTTGGGAGATATATAGGTATTGATTGAAATAGGTATAGGATTTGTGGTAAGAAAATCATTTTTATAGCATTTATTCTGCCTATTAAGGACATCGGAAGTGTTTTCCAGAATTTAATCAAATTATTTAATTTCTTGAGTAAAGGATTATAATTGGCTTTAAACATATCCTGGTCATTTCTAGTAATTTCAATTCCCAAATATTTGAATTTTTCTGTAGCTATTTTAAAGGGGAATTTCCGGAGGTGTGTTGAGTCTTTTGGTTTTATCGACATAATTTCACTTTTGTTCCAATTTATTCTATATCCTGAGAAGGATCCAAAGTCCTCAATTAAATTTAATATGTTTGGTATACTAATTTGTGGTTTTGTGATGTACAATAGTACATCATCGGCATATAGGGATATTTTATTATTTGAGTATTTTGTATTATAACCATAAATATCCGGGTGTGTTCTTATTTTTTCAGCAAGGGGTTCAATTACCAAAGCAAATAACAGCGGTGATAATGAACATCCTTGTCTATTGCCCCTTGATAGTTCAAATTTCGAGGATAATATATTATTAGTTAGTATTCTAGCCGTAGGTTTGTTATATAATAGTTTTATCCTGTCCAACAATTAAAACATTTTTTTCCCTCATCCACCCCGAAGGTTGGAAAAAGAGAATTCTTACTTTTCTGTGGAGTAGATAAGTATGGAGTTGTAAAGGACCGGTAGCAATTTAAAAAGCTGATTATATGGTTGCCTTTGTACTTATGTGGAATAGTTTTGGAGTTATGTGGAATAGTTTGGAGCTGTTAAATGTGGGCAAGTGAAAAAGAGATCTGTAGGATCATTAGATTTATTAGCGATGAAGAATGTGTTCTCGGATAGACTAGAGAATCGGGTGAACTCTTTCTACAATATTTGAAGGGAAAAAAATGACATGTGGAAATACTTTTTTACTCAGTGGTTAGGATTTGGAATACACTATTTACTAGAGTGGTAGAAACAGATTTGAGCTGTCAAAGAGGATTGTGTGCATTGTTCAAAGACTGCAAATTTTGGATTGCAACAAATTGCAAATGAGCAGCTGATGTTTCTCTAATATTGCAACTTACATTCTGGAGAAGGGTCCTGACCCAAAATTACATCTGTCCATTTCCTTCCTCATTAACTTGACCCGCCAGGTTAACCTGCAGCCCTGGACTGACCGGACATCAGCCCGGAATAGTGAAGTTAGCGCTTCTTCTCCGCGCAGGCTGTAAGCCTGGGCCGCCACTCTCATCTGACTCCCGTCAGTCCAGGGCTGTCGGTTAACCTAGCGGGACAGGCAGAGTTGAGCTGGAGTTAGCGCTTCTTCTCCACGCTGGCTGTGGGCCTGGGGCGCCGCTCCCATCTGACTCACGGACAGGGGTGGGGCACTCGGGAGGGGACAGGGATGGTCAAGTGGTTCAGCAGCACTTGCGGCACCGGAGACCAGGGTTCGATCCTGACTGCGGATGAGACTTAGGTCTGTATGCATGCGGAGGCACGGTTGCCAAGAGTATTTATCGCGAGTGACCTTTGACAAATCCCATGATTCCTCGCGTTTTTGGAATAGCAAACTCACTTATTACATTTCAGTGGAACTGTGCAAGAGGACAAAAAGCTCCAAGTCATCCATGTTAGATGTTTTAGCCCTCAATGTTGAGTTGAACAATTTCAAATAGCTAGCTTTTCCAATTTATATTAGAACTGACCAGTTAAGTTTCTTTCTCTCCACTGTTGCTTTATGATGTATCAGTATTTTCAGCATTTTCTTTGAATTTGTGCAGTGTTTTGTGTCACGTAGTCCCAGCAATTTTTTCTCTCTCCTCTGTCCATTCATTGTCTGTTAATCCTCCAGATGGATCAGCTTAGTTCAAAAGAACTATGAGTGTTTAATTTGTCATATGTATCCGATGGATCCATTTAATGGTGGGGAAGTCAGTACCAACAATAGACTGGAGCAATGTCTACAGCTAAGGTGCTTGAATCTTCCCTTAGCTGGTACTAGTTAACAGCTACCTTTAGTACCTTAGTCATCTCCTGGTCTGCACCACATCACTCACCTTCCTTTTATTCTCTCCATCCTTTTCCTTTCCATGCAACTTAAAACTTGTTTTGTTAGTGTAGGTGATAGATAGCCTGAAGTGTTACATCAGTTTATCTCGCCAGAAAGAATAACGAAAATGCTGGAGTAACTCAGCAGGTCAGGCAGCATCTCTGGAGAACATAGGTGGATTTATGGGTTGGGACCCTTCTGTAGACTAATTGTAGGGTGTGGATCGCAAAGAAAAAGAAAGCAGGAGGGCAGGACAAAGCCTGGCAGGTAATAGGTTGTTATAGGTGATTTTTATTTTGATGGTCAGATGGTTGGACTGAGTTGAAAAGACAAAAGGTGTGATACAAGAGGATTAAAAAGTTTCAAGTTGTGAAGATAGAGGAAGGAATGAAGTTGGAAGGGGGGGAAATAGATGCAAGTAAGGGGGGGGGTTATTTTGGGGGGAAAGGGAGAGGGAGGGTTCTGTAGTTACCCACATTTGGAGTATTCAATGTTAATGCTATTGGATTGTAAATACGGAAGTAGAATATGAGGTTATGTCCAACCAATTAGCTTGTGGCCTAATTCTGGCTATGTAGGAGGCCCAGGGCAGAAAGGTCAATATGGGAAGGGGAGTTGAAATGGTTAGCAACTGGGAGATCCAGCAGGCCTTGGCAGACTGATCACTAGTCTCCATGCGTGCAGCCTGACCAGATAATTGTTTCTAGCATAATTGTTTTCTATTTAGGAATATTGGTATGGCATGAAAACACATTTTCTGCCTTTGTGTCAGTTTGTACTTGAGTAAATGAGTAACATTATCCGCCCGAGATTAGAAACAGAAGTTTGTCTAAGCACCTGGTCAAATCACAGGATTTATTGGAATGGAAGGAATGAATATTTTAGTTTTAGAGATACAGCGCGGAAACAGGCCCTTCGGCCCACCGAGTCCACGCCGATCAACGATCTCCGCACACTAACACTATGCTTTACACATGAAGGTCAATTTACAACTTTACCAACCATGGTGTTTCAAACTGCAGGATTATTGTTTACTTATTGGTTAATTTCTTTGATATTAAAAAGCTGCAGTGAATACAAAGCATGGTTTAAATATGTTTATTTTATTTTTCCAAGGAATGTTACGTGCACAATTTGCTAAGGATCACAGTATATTTCCCGGTATTGCGCTTGGAAATTTTGGAACTGGTCATCGAAAAATTCCTAAAGCTAGATGTAAGAAGCCTGTTATAAAATTCTAAAGTTGTGTTTTTGTGTTTCTAAAGAACTTCAAACTGAAAATGCCAAAATTTTTAAATGTTTTGTAAAAGTAGCAGGTTATTTGATATTTTGTCTTAGAAGGTTAGCAAACTGGGAGATCCAAAGGGTTTCTACAGCTATATCAATAGCAAAAGGATAACGAGGGATAAAATTGGTCCATTGGAGAGACAGAGTGGACAGCTATCTGCAGAGCCAAAAGAGATGGGGGAGATATTGAACAATTTCTTTTCGTCGGTATTCACCAAGGAGAAGGATATTGAATTATGTGAGGTAATGGAAACTAGTAGAGTAGCTAGGGATACTATGACAGGATATCCTGACAAGATATTCCCTAGGACATTGAGGGAAGTTAGTGTAGAAATAGCCGGGGCTATGACAGAAATATTTCAAATGTCATTAGAAACGGGAATAGTCCCTGAGGATTGGCGTACTGCGCATGTTGTTCCATTGTTTAAAAAAGGTTCTAAGAGTAAACCTAGCAATTATAGGCCTGTTAGTTTGACTTCAGTGGTGGGCAAATTAATGGAAAAGATACTTAGAGATAATATATATAAGCATCTGGATAAACAGGGTCTGATTAGGAACAGTCAGCATGGATTTTTGCCTGGAAGGTCATGTTTGACTAATCTTCTTGAATTTTTTGAAGAGGTTACTAGGGAAATTGACGAGGGTAAAGCAGTGGATGTTGTCTATATGGACTTTAGTAAGGCCTTTGACAGGGTTCCTCAAGGAAGGTTGGTTAAGAAGGTTCAACTGTTGGGTATCAATGCAGGAGTAGCAAGATGGATTCAACAGTGGCTGAATGGGAGAAGCCATAGGGTAATGGTGGATGTTGTTTGTCAGGTTGGAGGCAGGTGACTAGTGGGGTGCCTCGGGGATCGGTGTTGGGTCCTTTGTTGTTTGTCATGTACATCAATGATCTGGATGAAGGTGTGGTGAATTGGATTAGTAAGTATGCAGATGATACCAAGATAGGGGGTGTTGTGGATAATGAAGAGGATTTCCAAAGTCTACAGAGTGATTTAGGCCATTTGGAAGAATGGGCTGAAAGATGGCAGATGGAGTTTAATGCTGATAAATGTGAGGTGCTACACCTTGGCAGGAAAATTAAATTAGGACTTGCATGGTAAATGGTAGGGAATTAAAGAATTCAGTTGAACAGACGGATCTGGGAATAACCGTGCATAGTTCCTTGAAGGTGGAATCTCATATAGATAGGGTGGTAACGAAAGCTTTTGGTATGCTAGCCTTTATAAATCAGAGCATTGAGTATAGAAGCTGGGATGTAATGTTAAAATTGTACACGGCATTGGTGAGACCAAATCTGGAGTATGGTGTACAATTTTGGTCGCCCAATTATAGGAAGGATGTCAACAAAATAGAGAGAGTACAGAGGAGATTTACTAGAACGTTGCCTGGGTTTCAACAACTAAGTTACAGAGAAAGGTTGAATAAGTTAGGTCTTTATTCTCTGGAGCGCAGAAGGTTAAGGGGGGACTTGATAGAGGTCTTTAAAATGATGAGAGGGATAGACAGAGTTGATGTGGATCAGCTTTTCCCTTTGAGAATAGGGAAGATTCAAACAAGAGGACATGACTGCAGAATTAAGGGACAGAAGTTTAGGGGTAACATGAGGGGGAACTTCTTTACTCAGAGAATGGTAGCGGTGTGGAATGAGCTTCCAGTGGAAGTGGTGGAGGCAGGTTCGTTGGTATAATTTTAAAATAAATTGGATAGGCATATGGATGAGAAGGGAATGGAGGGTTATGGTATGAGTGTAGGCAGGTGGGACTAAGGGAAAAAAGTTGTTCGGCACGGACTTGTAGGGCCGAGATGGCCTGTTTCCGTGCTGTAATTGTTATATGGTTATAAGGTTAAAATGTCTGGGAATTAAATATCGGTGAAATGAATGTAAAGTCGTAGCATTTCTTATTGTTTAAACTAAACTTAAATCATTAAATTGGCCAACATTCTTGAATCGTATTCCTGCAATTAAAAAATCCTTTGGATTAATGTCAAAACGTTTAACTGACCTCAGGATATAATCAGTGTGATTCACAGCCAATTGTGTACCTCTGTAATGTGGACATGAGGCTCATCAAAAAATTGAGTCTTCTGGAAGGAACACTGCAAAGCAGTAGAAATACAAACCATAGAAATTGTCCCTGAGTTAGTGTCCTGGATACCATTCCATAATATATTCCCTGGTCCAATTTAACTGCTACCTCTGAATGAAAAGGTGAAAAAACAATGTCAACTGGAAAATAACCTTTGGAGAAGATGCTATCTGTGAAGTTCTAAAAGTTGATTGAGATGAACTTGAGACTTAAATTCACAGTCTTGCTTTCCACATTATGGGAAGAAAAGGACACACCAGGAGACCTCCGATGTTGTTAACAATGAGCACCTTTAAGAATGGAGACATATCCATTGGCAGTAACTACCGAAAGGTCTTCCCACTCTTTGCAACAATGAATTAATTGTAAGCATCCTCCTCAATTGCCTGCTCACAGTCTATAAAGACCAGCTCCCTGAATGTCAGTGTGGAATCTGTCTATCTAGAGGCTGAGTGAAATTGGAATATCTAGAGGCTAAATAGATATGTTCATCATTCAATAACACCAAAATAATAATCACAGGGAACAGTGTCAACTACTTGTACATGTTATTTTTGACCATTTACAGACACAATCAAGCGACACTACAGAATCTTCAAATTTGACTGCTTTCAAGCTTCTCTATTCCTGCTACAGAATGCCACTTAATGGCCCCATCACAGATCCAATCCAAGTTCAGAATAGGGTCAGACAAAAATGCCATTGCAATACTTTCCTCAACTGCAATAATACATCTCCTCCAAAAATCTTTCCTCTGGCTGAACCTAATCTATCTGACAAATGGGAAGTTATTCAGCATATGTTAGCATAACCAAGGTCAATGCAACCTAACCTAACCTAACCGCATTACCCAAATTATGCAAGATCCTCCATATATATATATACTGGCAGGATGAGTGAGCCAAAGTCAGTATCCTTTTCCAGCCTATTATTTAGGTCATGTAGGATATAATATGTAATTGGCTCCAATAGGTGGGCATGTCATTGGAGAGCCTGGCACCAGAAATCCAAAATGTCTGTTCTCCAAGTTCTGTCTTGCAAAGGATTACCAGAAGAACAGATTAACTGATTCAAGGCTGCTGTCATAGCCTGCAGGAAAATGTCTGACTGTCGTTTGGGAAAATTGTTTGCCGTGCCTAGCAAATTTGAATGGTGACCACATTTAAGTATTTATTTAGTTACAAAACAATTTCTGAAAAATAGTGAAGGACTATGCAAATCCAAGATTTTATTTTTTGAAGAGACAAAAAAACTACAACCAAAAGAAAATGATGTTTATGGATACTTGGGGCAAGCTCCAAAGGAAATGCTGACTTTCATTTTAATGTAGCCCCAAATTTACTGTACTTCAATACCAATTCATTATCAGATTGCATTACTTATAATACTTGTCCTTTCTTAAGGTGAATGCTTCGCATAATGATATTGAAGATGCAGAAGAGACGGCCGCTAATAGTGCGTTGTCTTCATGCGCAGAGGAAGGTCTCTTTGATATGGTAAATGTTTCAGCTCTCACATTTTCTTTCGGTTTGATAGTTGACTTTAAGTCATTGTGCAGGATTTCTCATTTTTGGTATTGGTATTAGAAACATAGAAAATGGGTGCAGGAGGAGGCCATTCGGCCCTTCGAGTCAGCACCGCCATTGATTGTGATCATGGCTGATCGTCCCCAATCAATAACCCGTGCCTGCCTTCTCCCCATATCCCTTAATTCCACCAGTCCCTAGAGCTCTATCTAAAGGGCCTGTTCCACTTGCATGCGATTGCATGCGTCTGGCGCGACCAAACGTGGTTGCTTGAGGCGTACGGGCCACGTGGGGCTGGTCCCACTTCCAAGCGCGGAGGCGTGTGGAGTTGTGCGGGACTGGTCCCAACATTGCGCGGGGCTCCGAAAATCCCGCACTGTCCGAAAATTCTGCGCACCAACGACCTGTCGGCCTGCAGGCGCATTGAGGGCGTATGCAGCATCTTGACGGCTTACGCCTAACATCTGGCGCTGCGTGATGACGTCACCGTGCAACGCCCAAATTCAGTCGGCCCGCCTCCTGCCCAGCTGATTGGTAAGTATGACGCGAATAACGTCACGCGCGAACTTAGCGCGAACTCCACTTCCGTTTTGGTCGCGCCAAAAGCATGCAGTCGCATGCAAGTGGGACAGACCCTTAACTCTCTCTTAAATACATCCAGTGATTTGGCCTCCACTGCCCTCTGTGGCAGGGAATTCCACAAATTCACAACTCTCTGGGTGAAAAGGTTTGTTCTCACCTCAGTCCTAAATGGCCTCCCCTTTATTCTAAGACTGGCCCCTGGTTCTGGACTTGCCCAACATTGGGAACATTTTTCCTGCATCTAGCCTGTCCAGTCCTTTTATAATTGTATATGTTTCTATAAAATCCCCCCTCATCCTTCTAAACTCCAGTGAATACAAGCCTAGTCTTTTCAATCTTTCCTCGTATGACAGTCCCGCCATCCCAGGGATCAATCTCGTGAACATAAGCTGCACGAGTCAAGAGTGTTTTATTATCATATGTCCCAGATAGAGCAATTAAATTCTTACTTGCTGAAGAAGCTGTTTCTGAGTCTGGTCGTGTGCATTTTCAAGTTTCTCTACCTTATGGGAGCAGGGAGAAAAAGAAATGATCAGGATGGGACAAGTCTTTTATGTAGTTGTTTTTCCAAGACAGTGTGACATATAGATTAAGTTAATGGTGGGAAGTCTGGTTTTTGACCGTTTTTACGATCCAAGATGGCGGCGCGCACAGTCGCAGCGGCTCACGGCTCCCGGACTCGGTGCTCTTTTTTGTTGTTTGTGTACGTTGTGTTGTCCGTGTACGTCTTTGCAGTCGGTTCTGCGAACACCCGCTACTCCCGACAGCACCTCGTGGATATCGGGGATATCGGTGACCAGCTCCAGACTGCGGTTTCGGGTGTCTTCCATCGCAAGTATAACATCCCGGGCGACATAGCAAGACCACCGGGGTCCCCGTGGATTGTTGTCGGGTCTAGGAGGCGGCGCAGACGGAGGAGGGAGAGGAAGCAGAAGCGAGGCCGCAGGTCCGGTGCTTTGCTAAGGCTAAGGAAACGACCACACAAGCCACCTCTACCGAGCCTGTATCTCTCCAACGCCAGATCCCTGGTTCACAAAATGGATGACCTGGAAGTACAACTCGCCGGAAATCGATATGTCCGCGACTGCTGTGTTATGATCATCACCGAAACCTGGCTTCACCCGGGGATACCTGATGCTAGCATGCAGCTAGCAGGACGCTTTCTGCTCCGCGGGGACAGGACTATGGACTCCGGTAAGAGCAGGGGAGGGGGTCTCTGTATATACGTGCATGAGAATTGGTGCAACAACGGGACAATCATAGCCAATCATTGTCCCCCTGACCTCGAGTACATGTCTGTAAGATGCCGGCCTTTTTTTCTACCGAGAGAACTAACAGTCGTGATTGTCACGGCTGTGTATATTCCACCTGACGCCAATGTAAACAAGGCGCTCTCTCTCCTGCTGAACACCATTAACGAACAGCAGCGGGATCACCCCGAAGGTGTTCACATAATCGCAGGGGACTTTAATAAGGCCAACTTGAAGACTGTACTGCCGAAATTCTACCAACATGTCAAGTGTTCTACTAGAGGGGTGAACACGCTGGATCATGTCTACACCAATATCAAGCACGCGTATAGAGCCATCCCCCTCCCCCAACTCGGCCAGTCAGATCATCTCTCCCTCCTGCTCTCTCCAGCCTACACCCCCCTCAGACGCAGTGCCAGGCCCACCATAAGATTTGTTACAACCTGGCCTGAAAATGCACTCTCCAATCTACAGGACTGCTTTACACAGACAAACTGGGACATATTCGAACACCAGGATCTGGAAACTCTCACAGAATCGGTGCTGGACTATATCAAGTTCTGCATCGGAAATGTGACTGTAGACAAAAACATACGGGTTTTCCCAAACCAGAAACCCTGGATGTCCAGCCAGGTCCGCACACTCCTCAGAGCCCGCGATGCTGCCTTCAGGTCAGGTGACAGAGCTCTGTGCAGGGCTGCTCGAGCCGATCTGAAAAGTGGTATTAAAAAAGCCAAGGCGGACCAGAAGAGGAGCATAGAGTCCCACTTGTCCAGCAATAATACACGGGAGGTATGGCGGGGCATACAAGACATTACCAACTACAGAGGCTGTGCCACAAAGTCAGAAGACCTGAGTGCGCCGCTGGCAGAAAAGCTAAATTGCTTCTTCTCCCGCTTTGAAACACCACAACAGCAGCACTCACCTGCTACAGCCCTGTTTCCATCCTCACCTAGCTCCTGTACTACTCCACTCACTGTCAGGGAACACGATGTCAGACGGGTGCTCCTGGCAGTGAACCCCAAGAAGGCTACCGGCCCAGATGGAGTACCTGGTAAGGTGCTCAAAGCGTGCGCCCACCAGCTCACTGCCATCTTCACCAGAATTTTCAACCTCTCCCTGGCCCAGGCAGTTATTCCGTCCTGCCTAAAATCAGCCACAATCGTCCCTGTGCCGAAGAAGTCTCCCATCACCAGCCTTAATGACTACCGTCCTGTGGCCCTCACTCCGGTAATCACGAAGTGCTTCGAGAGGTTGGTCCTCCAGCACATCAAGGACTATCTACCACCAGACTTCGACCCCCACCAATTCGCCTATCGCCAAAACAGATCCACAGAAGACGCCATTACCGTAGCTCTCCACTCTGTGCTGAGCCATCTGGAGCAGGGGCAGAGCTACGTCCGGATGCTCTTTGTGGATTTTAGTTCAGCCTTTAATACAATCATTCCGGACATTCTCATTGGTAAACTGGTCACTCTCGGCCTCCCCACTGTCACATGTGCCTGGATAAAGGATTTCCTCACCAACCGGCCCCAGACTGTGAGACTCGGCCCCCACCTCTCCTCCACTCGCAGGTTGAGTACCGGTTCCCCACAGGGCTGTGTGCTAAGCCCCCTCTTATACTGTCTCTACACCTACGACTGTAGTCCGGCCCACAACAACAACCGCATCGTCAAATTTGCTGACGACACTACTGTGGTCGGACTTATTTCAAAGGGAGACGAGGCAGCCTACAGAGAGGAAGTCCTGAAGTTGACAACCTGGTGCTCAGAAAACAATCTGGCTCTGAACACCAGGAAAACAAAAGAGCTCATTGTCGACTTCAGGAGGCACAGCACCGACTTAGCCCCCCTACACATCAACGGCGAGTGTGTGGAGAGGGTCAACACCTTCCGGTTTCTCGGCGTCCATATCGCTGCTGACATCTCCTGGACGGACAACACGACAGCGGTCATCAAGAAGGCTCAGCAGCGGCTGCACTTCCTGAGGGTCCTCAGGAAGCACAACCTGGACTCTAACCTGCTGCTGACCTTCTACCGCTCGTCCATCGAGAGCCTGCTGACATACTGCATTACAGCATGGTATGGCAGCTGCACCATGGCAGACAGGGAGAGGCTTCAGAGGGTAACCAGGACAGCGCAGAGGATCATTGGCTGCCCTCTCCCCTCCCTGATGGACATCTACACCTCCCGCTGCCTTAGCAGGGCAAAGAAGATCATCAAAGACAACTCCCATCCTGCGTTTGGACTGTTCGACCTGCTGCCCTCTGGAAGGCGCTATAGGTGCATCAAATCCAGGACAAACAGACTCAGGAATAGTTGCTTTCCGAGAATTATAACTACTATAAATTCAAATTCACACATGCACTGACTACACCGCCCAACACGGACTTCCATCTGTATATATGTATATATGTATGTAGCGCCGCAGAATTTGTGCACCTATTTCCCCCCCCCCCCCCCATCTCCCTTCTGTTTTTTGTTTTTTCTGTTTCGTGTTTTTTGTGCTAATTGTATGTATGCACTGAGTACGAGCAGCTTTCAGTTTCACTGTACATGTATAGTGACAATAAATGGCATATCTATATCTTGTGATGGACTGGGCTACATCTACAATTCTCTAGTTTTTTGCAGTCTTGAGAAGAGCTGTTTCCAAACTAAGCTGTGATGTGACTCAACAGTATAAAATACGATATGATGCCACTTTATTTATCCGAGAGGGAAATTGGTCTGCCACCAGTCAAAAGATACAAAAGACACAAGGCATTGAAAGTGTCATGTGCACTATAATAATAATAATAATAATAATGAAATGATATTTAAGTGACCAGTTATTGCACAACACATGTAATATTACACAAACATGAAATTAAATTATTGAGTGGGGGGGGGCGGTTCAGTCTACCCCATGACAAGTGGGAGGAGTTGTACAACTTGAAAACGGTAGACGGCGCGACTCTCGTCAGCAGCGGCCTCTGCAGCCCGTCTGCGTTTTTATTATTTTTTGTCTATGTTTTATGTAGATTTTGTTATTTTTTGTTGGGGTGTGTGGGGGGGGGGGGTGGGAGGGAGGGGGTAACTTTTAATCTCTCCCTGCATGGGAGACCCGACCTTTTCTTTGTCGGGTCTCTGTTGTCGTTGGGGCTGCAACGAGCTCAACACCTCCCTGTGTGCCTGGGTCCTGGACTTTCTCACCGCCAGGCCCCAGGTAGTCAAGATGGGAGGGAATACATCGAAGTCCCTCACCCTGAGCACAGGATCGCCCCAGGGTTGCGTCCTCAGCCCCCTATTGTACTCTCTGTACACACATGACTGTGTGGCTAGGTTCAGCTCCAATTCAATAATTAAGTTTGCTGATGACACTGTGGTGGTGGGCCTGATCTCAGACAATGATGAGAGGGCCTACCGGGAGGAGGTGGCTGATCTGGCACTCTGGTGCCAGGAGAACAGCCTCCTCTTGAACATCAAAAAAACGAAGGAGCTGATCATGGACTTTAGGAGGGCACATCATCCGAGGACGTACACTCCATTGAGTATAAATGGGGATCCTGTGGATAGGGTGAACTGTTTTAAATATCTGGGAGTCCACATCTCTGAGGATATGACATGGACATCACACGCCTCAGCACTGGTGAGTAAGGCAAGGCAGCGCCTTTACCACCTCAGGCAATTGCGGAAATTCAGAGTGTCTCTGAGGATCCTCCAGTGCTTCTACGCAGCAGCGGTGGAAAGCATCTTGTCCGGGAACATTACAATCTGGTTCGGGAATTGCTCTGCCAAGGACAAGAAGGCTCTGCAGAGAGTAGTGCGTTCGGCCGAACGCACTATGGGAACTTCACTCACCCCCCTGCAGGAACTATACAACAAGAGGTGCAACTCCAGAGCAAATAAAATCATGAGAGACCTCTTCCACCCCTGCAACAGTCTGTTCCAGCCGCTGCGGTCAGGCAAACGCCTCCGTTGCCATGCAGTGAGAACGGAGAGGTTGAGAAGGAGTTTCTTCCCAGAGGCAATTCGGACTGTAAACGCCTTTCTCACCAGGGACTAACTGTACAGAACGTTTTTCCTTCTATTATTTATTACGTAAAATAATATGTGTGATTGTGTTTAGAATTTGTTTGGTTGTTTTGTTGTTCCGTGAGCATTGCCACTTTCATTTCACTGCACATCTCGTATGTGTATGTGACAAATAAACTTGACTTGACTTGACTTGACTTGAGGAGCGGCCTCCAACAGGAAGACCGGGGGCTCTGGTGTCGACTACTCACCTCACCGTCGCGGAGCTGGCCGAGTCCAGAGCGGTGGTGGAGCGCTGCTGCGGCCCGACCTCCGGAGATTCGGAGGCTGCAACTGCGGGTCTGGTGGACGGCGGCACCGGGAGCCCACTTTTCAGGGCTCCCGCAACGGCGACTTCTCCCGCCCGAGTTGCGAGGTCGAAGAGCTCCTGGAGCGGGCCTTACAGCACCACCCCGCGCGGCTTGGAATGGCTGCGGGACTCTGCGAGCGCACGCCGGGGGCTCTAACATCAAGGACCCGGTGTGCGACCTTGCATCACCCGGCGTGGCTTTAATGGCCGCGGGACAATCGCCATCGCCAGCCGGGGGCTTTGACTTTGACTCTGACATCGGGGGGAGGGGGGGAGTGCAGTGGAGAGGGGGGGGGGGGTGGAGTGCAGTGGAGAGATAAGTTTTTTTGGCCTTTTTTGGAGAGATACGTAAATTTTGTTGTGTCTTGGGTCTATTTGTTTGTAATGTATGGCTGCAGAAACGTCATTTCGTTTGGACCTCAAGGGGTCCAAATGACAAATAAATTGTGTCTTGTATCTTGTATATTGATTGCCACAAGGAAAAAGGATCACCTGTGGCGTTCTGTGCTGTATCATGGTCGTCACCAGTCTGTTACTGAAGGTGCTCCTCAGGTTGACCCATGTGACATGGAGGGGGTGAGATGTATTGTCCAAGATGCTCTGTAGTTTGAGGAGCCTCCTCCTTTCCGAGACCACCTCCAATTAATCCAACTTCACTCCCAGGACAGAGCCAGCCTTCCTGATAGACGGATATCGATGCAATGTGACAAAAGGGAATTGTATAAGTGGGCAAAAAAGTCATGGTGGGCCAAGGGACTGGTTTATGTGCTGTACAACTAACTTCTGGGCTTCTAGAATTGTTAGTTATTTGGGGTCAGAAGATATCTTGTGGTGAAAATACATTTTGAATGTCAACTTCTACCTGATTTTCCATTCGGAAATCAATCTAATGAAGGATTTCGGACCTGAACGGAGTTAAAGGGAAAGAGAGTAAAGGGATGGTTAATGACCCCAGAATTAACGGAAAAGGAAGTTCACAAAGGGATAGGAGATTATGGCCAAGTGTAATAGGGATCGATGTGAAAGGTGAGATTTGTAAGGAATTAAAAGTATTGTATATGAATGCGCGAAGTATAAGAAGTAAAGTAGATGAGCTTGATGCTCAGTTAGAGGTTGGTAGATATGACATTGTGGGGATTACTGAGACGTGGCTGCAGGAGGATCGGGCCTGGAACTTAATATATATATAATCCTATAGAAAGGACAGGCAGGTGGGCAGAGGAGCGGGGTAGCTCTGCTGGTGAGGATTGGAATTCAGACCCTCACGAGGGAAGACATAGGGGCTGACGAGGTAGAGTCACTGTGGATTGAGTTGAGGAATTGTAAAGGCAAGAAGACACTAATTGGTGTAATATACAAACCTCCAAATAGTAGCCCAGATGTAGGGTGTAAGTTGCAGCAGGAGATAAAACTGGCATGTAACAAAGGTAATGCCACTGTGGTGATGGGGGATTTCAATATGCAGGTAGACTGGGAAAATCAGGTTGATTCAGGACCCCCAAGAAAGAGAGTTTGTAGAATGCCTCCGAGATGGATTCTAAGAGCTGCTTGTAATGGAGCCGACCAGAGAAACGGCAATTCTGAATTTAGTGTTGTCCAATGAACCAGATATGATAAGCGAACTTGAGGTAAAGGAACCGCTTGGAGATAGTGATCATAATATGATTAGTTTTAATCTGCAATTTGAGAAGGAGAACGTTAAATCGGAAGTGTCAGTGAAGCAGTTGAACAAAGGGAACTATGAAGACATGAGAGAGGAACTGGCCAAGGTAGACTGGAAAGGGATCCTAGCAGGAATGACGGTGGATCAGCAATGGCAGGAATTTCTGGGCATAATCCGGAAGACGCAGGATCATTTCATTCCAAAATGGAAGAAAGATTCCAAGAATAAAACTAAAAGAAAAGATGTATAACACAGCAAAGAGTAGCTGGAAGCCAGAGGATTGGGAAACTTTCAAAGGACAACAGAAGGAAACAATACGGGCAATATGGGCTGAAAAGATGAAGTACGAAGGGAAGCTGGCCAGGAATATAAAGAAGGACAGTAAAAGCTTCTTTAGATATGTTAAGGGAAAAAGAGAGAAAACTGAGAATTACAGACCAGTTAGCCTGACTTCGGAGATGGGAAAGATGCTGGAGTCAATTATTAAAGGGGTAATAATGGGGCATTTGGATAGCAGTAAAAGGATTAGTCCAAGTCAACATGGATTTATGAAAGGGAAATCATGCTTGACTAATCTGGAATTTCTTGAGGATGTGACAAGTAAAATGGATGAAGGGGTGCCAGTGGATGTAGTGTATCTAGACTTTTAGAAAGCCTTTGATAAGGTCCCGCACGGGAGACTGGTGACTAAAATTAGAGCACATGGTATTGGGGGTAGGGTGTTGACATGGATAGAAAATTGGTTGGCAGACCGGAAGCAAAGAGTAGGAGTGAACGGGTCCTTTTCAGAATGGCGGGCAGTGGCGAGTGGAGTGCCGCAAGGCTCGGTGTTGGGGCCGAAACTGTTTACCATATATTAATGATTTGGAAGAGGGAATTAGGAGCAACACTAGCAAGTTTGCGGATGGCACAAAGCTGGGTGGCAGTGTGAACTGTGAAGAGGATGTTAGGAGGTTGCAGCGTGACCTGGACAGGTTGAGTGAGTGGGCAGAGGCGTGGCAGAAGCAGTATAATATAGATACATGTGAGCTTATCCACTTTGGCGGCAAAAACAAGGGGGCAGATTATTATCTCAATGGAGTTTGGTTAGGTAAGGGGAAGGTACAGCGAGACCTGGGCGTCCTTGTACTCCAGTCACTGAAAGTTGGATTACAGGTACAGCAGGCAGTGAAGAAAGCTAATGGAATGGTGGCCTTCATAACAAGAGGAATTCAGTATAGGAGTAAAGAGGTTCTTCTGCAGTTGTATAGGGCTCTGGTGAGACCACATCTGGAGTATTGTGTACAGTTTAGGTCTCCTAATTTGAGGAAGGACATCCTTGTGATTGAGGCAGTGCAGCGTAGGTTCACGAGATTGAACCATGGGATGGCGGGACTGTCATATGAGGAAAGATTGAAAAGACTAGGCTTGTATTCACTGGTTTTAAGAAGGATGAGGGGAGAATCTTATAGAAACATAAAATTATAAAAGGACTGGACAAGCTAGATGCAGGAAAAATGTTTCCCAATGTTGGGCGAGTCCAGAACCAGGGCCTACAGTCTTAGAATAAAGGGGAGTTCATTCAAGACTGAGGTGAGAAAAAACTTTTTGACCCAGAGAGTTGTGAATTTATGGAATTCCCTGCCACAGAGGGCAGTGGAGGCCAAGTCACTGGATGGATTTAAGAGAGTGTTAGATAGAGCTCTAGGAGCTAGTGGAGTCAAGGGATATGGGGAGAAGGCAGGCACAGGTTATTGATAGGGGATGATCAGCCATGATCACAATGAATGGCGGTGCTGGCTCGAAGGGCCGAATGGCCTCCTGCACTTCTATGTTTCTATGAAGTGTTAGGTATTTCCATGAATGCTGCCAGATCTGCTGTTCTTTTCTGGTTTTATGTCATTAGAAGAATGTTTCCTGTGAAAAATTATTTTTGGAGGATATAGAGTGAAACTTTATGTTATTTGTGTTTTCCAACTTCGTGACTTTTGAGTTTTCCTTCAACAGGATGAAGACGAGAAAGCTCAGTTGATCCAGCCAAATAGTGACATGATGGCTCATCCAGTGGCTGAACGATTGGACATTCTGATGTGTGTTTTGCTGTCTTACATAAAGGATGTTTGCTATGTTAATGGTACTAATTATATTTGCTATTTGATAAAAGATGTTTCATCATAAATTCATAGAGAGCATGGAATTTGCAGAATATGTAAGGAGTGAACTTGATCCAATGCATGTCACAAAGAATTAGACAGAACAATCTAGAGGCCAAGTACCATGCTGATTCAGGTAGTGAGAAATGTTCAGGTGAGGGTATAGGTGCACATGTAAGAGGCCAGAATATAGTATTGAAAATTTGGAGGTAGTTCTAGGGATAAGATTAGCCAAATTCAGAAAGGGATTTGTAAACGTGTACCAGAGGGCATAGCCTCTGAATAAAAGGATGTACCTTTAGAAAGGAGATGAGTCATTTCTTTAGTCAAGAGGTTGGTGAATCAATGCCACAGATAGCTGTGAAGGGCAAGTTATTGGGTATTCTTATGGCGGAGATTGACAGATTCTTGATTAGTAGAGGTTGTCAAGGGTTATGGGGAGAAGGCAGGGGAATGGGGTTGTGAGGGAAAGATAGATCAGCCTTGATTAAATGGTGGAGTAGACTCAATAGGCCAGATGACCCAATTCTGCTCCTGTGACTTATGAGTTTGTGAAGATGCTGCATTTGAGGTAGTTGTGATGATTAATGTCAATCAGCTTTCATTACAGTAGAGGATGTGGGCAAATTCCATTACGAAGAAATTTGAATATACATTGAGCTTCAGAATAGTGTTTGAAGAAATTATTGCTTCGGTTAACGAAAGCTTTGATGGTTTTCGAACAGGAAAATCAGGGGTCAGGCATTTTTTTTAAATGATGACACCAGGGTGTGGTGACTCTTTGTGAGCTATCCTCTGTAGATACTCTCCTTACATCTATTACAATTGTTCTTTTCTTTTAAATTCTTTTCTTATGTGGGACCTTTTCTGTCTTCTAAAAGTCCAAAAGTACAATATCCAATGGTTTTCCCTATATCCATTCTACTGTGGTCAAAGAACTCCAGCAGATTGGCCAAACATGAATTTCTTTTTACAAGGTCCTGCTGACCCCAATCAATCCTCCTGCCTGTCCCACTTAGGCGACTGCAGGAGACTATGCAGTCGCCACATGTTCGTGGGTGGTTGCCGGGGAGCCACCTTCATGGTCGTGAGGAGTTCCCGCATTCTGGGAACTAGTCGCGGCCTCATAATGGTCGCCATACATTTTTCAACATGTTGAAAATTTAGCAGCGACTAGAATAAAGCCGCCATGGAGAGTAACGAGAATACTCGAGCCGTAAGTGGGTGGCCAGGAGGTCCTAATGGGTTGCAAAGGGGTTGAAGGTTCTCGGAGTGAAAAAAAAGGTAAGCAGTAGTTTTCAGAACCAAGGATAACTGACTGGTAATGTTAAGTGTCCACCGAACTTCACAGCCGTGTATCTCTGGTAAAAGGTGCCTCCACTCCTCCCCCTTCTTTTAAAGGACTTACCGTACACTGTGCTTTAGCCGTCTTGTTACAGCGCCAAACTTCCTGTGCATCGCGGTGTGTGTCTGTTTCACCTTGGCTTTGCAGCATGTGAATTTTTTAGACAGTGCTGCCTCCGCTTGACCTGTCCCCCGCCTGCATAACTGTCTAGTGAAGGAAGCGATGTGTTTGCGTGTGTGTTTCACTCTGACAGTCGCCGTTCCAGTTGCCGGCTTTTCAGGCAACTGCCGGCAACTTGACAGTAGCCGGCATTCCACTGAGAAATCACCTATATGGGAACAGGCCCATTACTTTTATTTCTCTCTTTGGGGACATTGCCAGACCTCCTAGGTATTTCCAGTCTTTTTCTCATTTTTATTTCATATCTCATATTTCTTATTAATGATTTAATAAAGCAATTTAAAAAAATAAAATAAAATAAATCCTCCACTGAAGGCAAGTGAATGATTAAAATTCAATCCAGGATTCAAAACATTAGATGTTTTAAATTATGCACTGCTCAAAAATGTGTTACTGTCATTATTATTTAATTTAAATTGATTTGTAAACTCTTTATTTTTCTGCAGGTGAGTTGATGGTAACCCGGACAAAAGACTTGTACCGTGACTTGTTAGTGGTGTTTGATAAACTGGTTCTACCCACTCATGCTTCTTGTCATGTTCAATTTTTCATGTTCTATCTCTGCAGTTTTAAATTGGTGAGTATAAGCTTATGCATTAATTCATTGTGATCTAGATGTTTTAAATAAGACCCTGATCCCACACCAGATTAATTTTATAGCTGGCGTTTGGGTAAATTTGGCATGGATTAGACAAGGACTATCCTGCTATTTTACTTATAATTGAAACATGACACTGGTCACCAGATTGGCTTGCAATCGTGTACAATTGAATAAACAATATGGGTAGAAAACAAAGTTACCTATTTAGCTGTTAGGTGGGTTTGGCTTTAAATCAATAAATACATCTAACAACTAAATAGACAGAGGTAAAAGAGTATTCATATTATTTATAGTATCATTAATACCATTGACATCATCTTTTGAAGTGCTGCCACCATCATTAAACGGATGGCTATGTGGATGTATGCTGCCTATTTAAAACTTGCACTGGAAAGCCACTGTGCTCAAAACGTGTCAAATTGATGTACAAAGAACCATTTATCACACTCTTCTTTACCCCAATTGCATTTGTCATTCCAATTGACTATCCCAGCATGGCAGTTATTTTGAAATTTGGAATTTAAGTAGATATCTTCTTTCATGCCGGATATTTTGAATGATCTGTTAGTAGTTAACCGTTTACAACGATAGCTAATGTATCTGCATAGCACAAACTTTTTATGTTTCCCTTGGCCTCTAATACAAATATTAGCTGTGATATACATAATTTTCTACCACTTTAACTATTCACCAATTACTAATTTTTACCTCCTTCATTGTGCCCAGCAAAAGTGCATTTCACTACCAGTGATAATTTTTATTATTGGTGATAATATTTTATTATTGGAATATTACTGCGGAAAGACGTTTTTGTGGCCCATTTTAAATGGTTAAAATGAAATCTTTACAGTTTGTACTATTTTGAATTCCATTACTTTTTTCCCCAAAGGAAAGATGATCCACATAAGGATAGTTTCTAAATCAAATATCTAATGAATGTTCAGAACACCAAATGAATAAAGTTTTGACATCAACTTTCATTGCCGATACCTGTAGTTTATTGCAGCTGATCTACAAATAAGTGTTAAAGATGGAGATTATTTTAAATGCTTTAAATCAGAACATGCTGATTTTAAATAATAAAAAAAATGCTGATACAGTCCGCCAATTATAATTTTCAGGGACTGGCAGAGAGTTTCCTAGAACGTCTTTGGAAGATGCTTCAGAATCCAAATAGCCCAGCAGTAATAAGACAAGCAGCTGCAGGTTACATCGGAAGTTTTCTGGCCAGAGCAACGTATATCCCTCTGATGTAAGTGAACTGTTCCACTGCTTAATATCTTATAAATTAGAATATAATCAGATGATTGAAACCCATCATGTCAGCAGCTCAGTAAGTCCATGATTGTGATTCATCTACATGTTTTAATTTTGCATGTAATTCGGGGCACCTTAATGATGAATCATAAATCATAGTGTCCTAAAACGTGCACTCAGGGGTATCGAAACAGCACTGATTGTTCACCTTGACACAGCAGGCTATAGACTTTCCTTAGCTTACAGACAAATACCCTCTTAGGGCAACCTTTACATCATTGTTGATGTTATGAGGGATTTGTAGAATTGAACAAGGACAACAGCAAAGAGGATCTTCAAACAATTAGGTTGAATAATCCTTACTGAACTATGCAGACAACTGCTGTGCCTGCTGAATTCTTCCAGAAAGTTGTTTTTTGACCAGGGAGGAAAAGGATGGACTGAATGGTGTTCACTGTGATGTTCTGAGGGATTTTGGGATCCTTGTACATGAAGTATAAATTCAGCATGTAAGACAGCAAATGAGAAATTTATCTTTATGTAACGAGGATGGAGGGCAAAAGTAAGAAAGTTTTGCCTCAAATATACTCTACTGCAATTTGGGTGATTTATATAGGAAGGATATTCATTTCTTGGAGGAGGTGCAGAGAGGTTCACCATCTCCAAGAAATGAATATCCTTCCTAAATAAAGCACCCAAAATACAATCGGAACACGTAGGTTTTCAGCAAAACTTTTTATTTTGTCCAGTTATGAATGGGATTGAGCAGATTGGTTAATACAGTTTGAAGCATAGATTGAGAAGTGATCATTTTGAAAGATTCTAGATCCAAGACTATCGGGTGCGGGGACATTTCTTCTGGTGAGAAAATAATCCCAGGATAGGCAAGGCCAAAGAGAAGTTTCTTCTGTCACAAAGTTATGAATCTGTGGATTTCTCTATCCCAGAAAGTCATTAAGTATATTCAGTATAGAGGTTAATTCTCTTACAGTGGAGAAATGTCTAAAGGTTGGGTTAGGAAAACAAGCTTGGTTGCTTGTGACCTTCTCCTGCTTCTATTACTGAAATCATTTTGCTCCATGGACAGGTGTTGAGAAGTATAGAATTATTTTCTTTTTACAATTTGAACGGTTGCTTTTTGGGGCAGAAACATTATCATTTTAGGGCCTGAGAGGTTCCTCCTGCAATCACTGTCATGTTGCAATATAATTTTCTATTGGACTAGTTTATTTTCAAAGTAGATATAAATTATGGAATATGGAATATTGTTGTTTTTGTAAAGTAGTAAATAACATAAATAGTAGTTGGGGTATTCAAATTAAATACAGTAAATATGGGTGTTTCCATATATACAGCATGCAGTTGTGAAACTGAAGGTCTCCAAACTTTCAGGTGATTTCCCAGTTTTCCATGTAATATTCCTATTGTTTCATAGCCTGTATTTTAAGTAGTATAGATCATGGTATGAAGCAAAAATAAATGAATCTGTTTTTAAAAAGAAAAATATCAGATTTCTTGCCCTGTGTTTTCTTGCCTTTTTGTGTGACATGTTTCAAGCAGGATTTCATCAAATCCATAGGCTAATTTATACCACAAAGATTGCATTAACTTTGCAATTAAATAACTCAATATAAGCCAAAGTCTGATTCTGCTTATGATTTTTATCATTTATCACCCGATAAGATGGTTTTCTGTTGCTCCAAGTTTTTGCAGCAGAACGTGAGTAGCAGTGTCCATTTGGTCCCGTGTGAAATGTTTGAACTAAAAGCAGAGTAACTGTTTTTATATTTATTGTTTTTATTGTTCATATTTTATTTTTAAGCTTCCCATTGAAATAATTAATAATGAATAGAACTTAAAATCATGAAATAAAAATCTAGTTTGCTCACCTATCGATGTCTCATTCTGTAGTCACTCCCGTTGTTTTTGCACCCGTCGCGATTTTAAAAATATATATATTTTTACCAACGTAATTGTAATGACCCTGACCTGGACTACGTGCTTCGTGGTGAGTTATGTACTGACATTTTGTAAGAGAGCTTAGAAATCAGTATAAGAGACTATATGTCTTATAAGTTTTTCTTTTTTTTTTCAATTTTGAAAATATTAAATTTTGGTCACATTGTGGTCGATGTTGATCACAAATGAGCTCAAAAGTGTCATAGGCAGGCCCATTTTTAATGCTGTGGTATTTCATTGTGATTTAAATAACTTTCAAATGTTGCCACCCATGTCACAGGTTGGTACCCTTATTTACGGAAACACCCATATACAAGAAATAAATTCTTATTGTCTGAAATGCACCAATAATGAACTGATTCATTGAGTAAAATTTCATTCCCTTGACTAGCACTGTGAAGGCTTGTTTGGATCTGCTGGTCCCCTGGTTACACCACTACATTGACAGCCAAGATGCTGGAACTAAAGGTTATTGTGATGTGGTTCTCCATGCGTCGTTCTATTCTGTTTGCCAAGCTGTGTTTTATATCTTCATATTCCATTGCAAGCAGTTATTGGATGGGAATCTAAAAAAAGGTGATTCATTAGTTTTGTATTAAATTTGATTAAAACATTGGAAGTGACTGTAAAGCTATAAACTACGTTCTTAAAGTGGAAAACTAACTTGGTGTTAAGAATAATGAGTGGTGCCCACCTCAGAGACATTATACAGATTTAAACTTGCAAGTTTATATATTGTTTGTCTCAGTTGCTGTATACCAGGGATTCCCAACCTTTTTCGTCCTGTTTACCCCTGGTAACTTTTTGAAAGTACATTTACCCCCATCCTGTTGTTTAATAATTTGAGTTTACACTTCTACCATAATAAAGGGAACATTTTAAAATACTGTTTTTAACAAATCCAGAATCAACAAATTTACCCCATGGTTAGGTGAAATTTAACCCCAGTATGGGAATCCTTGCTGTATATTCTTATGTTACTATCTCAATGTCCACAATTATGTTTCTCGTCTTTGCTGTGTCACACTGAGGTTGGGGAAATGAGAATCCATATTTGCTGCTGCTCTATTGGAATGGAACTAGTGAGACTTTCTAAGGGTTCACAGTCTACTGTCTCACTTGGGAGTAGTGATGAAGAATAAAGTGGAAAGTGTAATATGTCACAGCAGAGAGATCAGAGTTAGTCAGTAATAACTTTACACAGTGGTCAGTGGATGCTTGTTGTATAACATTGATAGAGTTCAGAGAATGACAATAAGTTAGCAAACCTATATGATGCTTTTTTCTTTAATTTCCGTTGAAGTCTTTTTAAGAATGTCATTAATTTTGCATTGCAAAGTGAATTTTAAATGAGGTTTTGAAAAAAATGTTGCACCCTTATTTTTGCATTGCTGTACAGGTTTGGCATACTTGCAGAATCTAAATTTTGAACGCATGGTAATGTGCCAGCTGAACCCACTAAAAGTCTGTTTACCTTCTGTTGTCAACTTGTTTGCTGCTATTACTAGGTGAGTATTATTGGATGTTGGTAATACAATATCTTGGACCTAAGTACAAAGGCTGTTTGACATTGCATTCCATATTTGAATGATTTGAATTGTGAAATGTGTTTAAGTATTTATAGACGTGTAGCCTTGATACATGTAGAATGTATAAAAATAACATCAAAAAATGTGGAAATAAGTTGTTCAGTATAACACATTGTAATATTAAACCATGAACAAATTTCTGACATTTGTTGATCACTAATTAAACTTGTGGCATGTATAATGTTAATGTTTTAAAAATAATTATAATTTCAGAATTGTATTTTCAAAGATCTACGTGAATGGGATCAGCACCATTGGGAGAGTCTTGTAACATAATGATTGTATTAGAAAGTGTAGCCTGTGGTGAAAATCTTAAATTGGACACAGAAAATTCCAAGACACTACTAACCCTGTGTCAACTTTTTATGTTAATGTTCTTTTGGCAGTTGATCTCATTAGAATATCAGGTGCAAGGTCAAAAGGTTTCTTCGGTTAATCTGGTAATTGAAATGTTTCTAGCAATGCCTCCACAATATTTTTCCATTAAGCTTTCCATTTTGTGTGAAAGTTTATGCACATTTTATACCTCTCAGTATAGTGAATGGTGACAATTCTAAAATAGCAAAATCTATGTTACTGTTTTTAGTGGGGGAAATGGGTAGCAGAAATGTATCCAGATTCCATTTTGGCTTGTTACGATTAATGAGTGACTTAGTCTACCAAGGTCAATATAAATTGGAGATGGGCAGAATTAACAGCCAGTGGCAAGCCACGCTTGCTTACTTCAGACCCATGTACCAAGCATGGATGTTTTGCTTTTTGGTGTGCATGTTTACTTTTTGGTAAATATTATCTTATCTTGATCGACGAGACCCTTTATATAGCAGCATGTGATGACCCAAGAGAACGAGCAGCAAATAAAAGCGTTTAAGAAGGAACTGCAGATGCTGGAAAATCGAAGGTAGACAAAAATGCTGGAGAAACTCAGCGGGTGAGGCAGCATCTATAGAGCGAAGAAAATATTTTTAATGGGAGGAGTCAAACGAAAAGTTATTAATGGTAAGGACCAGCTCTGCCAGTCTGAAGAAGGGTATCAGCCCGAATCGTTGCCTATTTCTTTCGCTCCATAGATGCTGCCTCACCCGCTGAGTTTCTCCAGCATTTTTGTGTACCAGCAAATAAAAGAGCATGTTTTCTGTTAAAAATCAATTAAAAATAGCATTAAATTATTTAAGATAATTAAAATCATGAATACAATGAAAAATGTAATTTATATCATTGCTAGTCTTACGAACGATGAGCTTTCTGCATCTGCAGCTGATGCAATCTGCAGCAGGTTTAGTGGGCAGGATCTCCAAGAATCTCAAGTCCATGCTCCACCGGTGGACTCTGTGGTGACCAGTGTTGGTGTTCAGTTGGGAAAATTGGAGTTGAAGGTTGGCCAAGTAGTTCACTGTGCATGAGTCGTAAACCTCCAGATGCTCACAGCAGGGGGTAAATGCTGGCTCATCAATATTTCCTAATAGGTTCTGACCAATTATTCTTATGATCCTGAAGCTTATTTTATTGTAAAATGAAAAACATGACATTTGATATATCCTTTCTAAGGAAATATGCCTTTTTAATGTGATGTACGGCAAATAACAGTAAATTTGTTTGAAAGCTTTTATGCATGCATTAAGTGGCTGAAATAATTTAACTATAGTAATCGTATTTTTTTGGCAGGAAGTATCAATTAGCCTTCTGTTACACAATTATTGAAAGAAACAATCGACAGCTTATTCCAGTTGTTAGGAGCAGTGCTGGAGGTGACTCGGTGCAAGTTTGCACAAATCCACTGGATTGCTTCTTTCCCTTTGATCCTTACATTCTTAAAAGGTTTGTGACCATGTTTGACATTAGATCAGATGAAATAAGGAGGAATCTCTTTAGTCAATGTAGCTAAAATACAGAATTTGTACAAGAAATCAGTGAGGGAGATATTGTAGATACATTGAAAAGGAAAAATGTAAATAATACAGGTGCACAACCTTTTATCCGGTGTTCCAGAAACCGAAAAGCTCCGAAAACCGGCCATTTTTTCCAGATGTCGTCTGCGCACCAAAGCTCGCGTTTGGCGCCAAACTTGACCCAAAACGACCCACGGTCAACCCAGGTCTGTACTACTGTAGCGGCTGCCTCCTCCCTGGAGACCGGGAGACGCTTAAACATCTGTAAATCATTGCTTAAATGTTAGTCAGTTAGTTTGGAGGGCTTTTATGTGAAGGGGGGGTGAAGGGGTAAACTTTAATTCTTAGTCCCCTACCTGGTCGGAGAGGCGGGGAGCGGTCAATGCCTTACCGGGTCGCCGTGCAGTAAGCTCCGCAGCGCTGTGGCCGTTGGGGCCGCGGGCGGCGCCAGTTGTAGCTCCGACCCCGGCAACTCTACCCCTGGCTGCGAGGCGCTCCAAATCCAGCGCGGCCCGCGGCCGGACGCCCCAGCTCCGCAAATGTCGGGAGTCGGGAGCGTCGCAGCGCTGGGAAACCAGCGGGGAGATACCAGCGGGGAGCGGGCAATGCCTTACCGGGTCGCCGTGCGGCAAGTTCCAGAGCGCTGTGGCCGCCGACACACAACATCGCGGAGCGTCGCTGGATTTGGAGCCGCGCAGCCAGGGGTAGAGTTGCCGGGGTCGGAGCTCCAACCGGCGCCGCCCGCGGCCGGACGGAGCCCCCAACTCCGCGGCTCCAAATCCAGCGACGCTCCACGATGTGTGTCGGCGGCCACAGCGTTCCGGAGCTTGCCGCACGGCGACCCGGTAAGGCATTGCCCGCTCCCCGCTGGTATCCCAGCGTGCGACGCTGCCGAATCCCGACGTTCCCGGAGCTTGGTCGTCCGACCGCGGGCGGCGCTGGATTTGGAACGCCTCGCACCCAGGGGTAGAGTTGCCGGGGTCGGAGCTACAACCGGCGCCGCCCGCGGCCGGACGGAGCCCCCAGCTCCGCGAGGTTGGGAGTCGCCGACCAGGTAGGGGACTAAGAATTAAAGTTTCCCCCTTCACCCCGACTCCACCACCACCACATAAAATCCCTCCAAACTAACTGACTAACATTTATGCAATGAGTCTCCCGGTCACCCGGGAGGAGGCAGCTGCTTCAGACTTTTCAAGCCGCCCGCGCTACCTACCTAATCTACGCTAAAAATCTTCCATTCTGAAATCCGAAAATGTCCGAAATCCGACAAGTGTCTGGTCCCAAGGCTTTCGGATAAAAGGTTGTGCACCTGTAGGAGAAAATGGAATAGAAAGTCACTGAAATGTAAAGAAATGTAGGTAGAATGTAAGAACACTCATGGAGTATAACAATGTGCGATGTACAGACTACAGAGGCAGAATATATTTGTGTTGTGTACTTGTAAATAGTTAGCTTTTGAATCTGTTAGATTTCACTTTGAGAACATCATTATTAGCTGTTCAATGTTTTGCACCTATACCTTTGAGTGCCACAAGTTTGCTACAATTTCTATTCTCAACAACATTATGTATTGTATTAAAACAACGTTGGCAGTTTATACACTGTAAATGCTGTTATTTTTACATGAGTTTATGAGAAGAACACTGATTATTTAAAACACCTGATTTGTTGCAAGATTATTTGAGCACAGATTGTAAATGGTTTTTTTCGACAGATCTAAGAAAATCTTTGAAGGTGTTTATCGGGTCTGGGAGGATTTGAGCCTCCAGGATATTCAGGTTCCACAGAAAGTCACGAAGCAGGTGGGAAAAACATACAGAATATATTTTTATTGCATGATAATAAATAAAAAATGAGTGCGTGAATATTTTATTTTTTTCCCCTTTTTCTTGTAAAATGTGATTCTTAGACTTTTTTCTACATGTAAATAGCAGTTTACATTTTCTCTTTCTGCAGAGACATTTCCATTGCAAGATTTGTCCATCTGTATTACTAACAGGTTACAGCCATTTCAACAATTGCGATGGTAAAATGATCCTGGTGTCTATTATAAAGGGTTGTGGCTGAGCTGATAGATTGTCTCTGTATCACCAGTAAATATGAGCAGAGAAACATCAGAACCAATAACAATTTCCCTTCATTATTGCATGTTCTAGATTTGAACAATGCTATAGCACAAACTCAAACTTGTGATCTCCAGAAGGTCACCATACTGTAAGAAAGATGTAATAGCACAGGAGAGGATGCAGAGGAAATTCAAGTGGATGTTGCCTGCAATAGTATTTTAGTCATGAAGCCAATCAGGAGAAGCTTAATCTGTTTTCCCTGGAGTTGGGTGGGTTTAGGAATGGATATACAGTGCCCTCCATAATCTTTGGGACAAAGATCCATCATTTATTTATTTGCCTCTGTACCCCACAATTTGAGATTTGTAATAGAAAAAAAATCAGGTGGTTAAAGTTTACAATGTCAGATTTTAATAAAGGCCATTTTTATACATTTTAGTTTCACCACGTAGAAACTACAGCAGTGTTTATACATAGTCAGGGCACCATAATTCAGTTCAGTTCGCTTTTATTTGTCACATAAAATGATTTTACCATGCAGCCATGACAGTTAAAAGCAACAAAACACACAATCTCCAGGCACCTCCTCACTATGATGGAAGTTAAAAAGTCTTATCTGTTTCTCCCGCGGTCAGGCAGTCAAACTGCTGCGTCGAGGCAATCGAGGCTCTCAATGTTAAAGCCCCCTCCGATTTAAAGCCATGACAGGCGATGAAAGGCCCCGCGAACGGGCTGATTCAAACCCCGCGATTCGGGCGGAAGAAGCTGCTGTTGCGGGAACTCCTGAAAATCGGTCACCAATCAGGGACCTGCGCGCTCTCGATATTACTGTCCACAGTGCCCGCGACCGAAGCGCCGAAGTCAGGTCGCAGCCACAGTGCTACCACAGTGCTGGTCAGCCAGCTCCGCGATGGTAAGTCCACAGGCCCTGCGACCCTCAATGTCGATTCCGGTTGGAGGCCGCCAGCTCCACGATGTTAGGCCTCTGCACAAACGGAGATACGACAAGGAAAAAAGTTGCATCCCCGTTGAAGGAAGAGATTGGAAAAAAAAGGTTTCCACCCAACACCCCCCCCCCCCCAGCCCCTACATATACACAACTAAAAATAGACTAAAACGTACATGCTTGTTTTAGGGGCTAGTCCCCTTCAGTTTTCTCTTCAGCATATAAACGGCATGCTCAATTAGGTTCAGATCGGGTGATTGACTTGGTCACTCAAGAATTTACCATTTTTAGCTTTGAAAAACTCCTTTGTTGCTTTAGCAGTATGTTTGGGATCATTGTCTTCCTGTAGAATGAATTACCAGCCAATGAGTTTTGAGGCATTTGTTTGAACTTGAGCAGATAGGATGTGTCTATACACTTAAGAATTCATTATGCTCCTGCCATCAGCAGTTGTATCATCAATGAAGCTAAGTGAGCCAGTACCTCCAGCAGCCATACATGCCCAGGCCATAACACAGAGAGTGGTGAATCTGTGGAATTCTCTGCCACAGAAGGTAGTTGAGGCAAGTTCATTGGCTATATTTAAGAGAGAGTTAGATGTGGCTAAAAGGATCAGGGGATATGGAGAGAAGGCAGGTATGGGATACTGAGTTAGATGATCAGCCATGATCATATTGAATAGCTGAAGCAGGCTTGAAGGGCCTAATGACCTAATCCTGGACCTATTTTCTATGTTTCTAACACCCTCACCACTGTGTTTCAGAGATGAGGTGGTATGCTTTGGATCTTGTGCATTTCCTTCTCTCCTCCATACTTTGCTCTTGCCATCACTCTGATATGTTAATCTTCGTCTCATCTGTCCACAAAAACTTTTTCCAGAACTGTGGTTGCTCTTTTAAATACTTCTTGGCAAACTGTGGCCCTTTGTGATTAGTAATGATGTTCCAAACAGTTGATTTTGGTTTGGCTGATGTCTCTAACAGTTTTATTCTTGTTTCTCAATCTCATAATGGCTTCTTTGACTTTCATCGGCACAACTTTGGTCCTCATGTTGATAAACAGCAATAAACGTTTCCAAAGGTGATGGAAAAACGAGGAAAAACTAGGTGCTGAGAGCTCTTATACCTGCATTAAGGAGGCATTTAAACACCCCTGAGCAATTACAAACACGTGTGAAGCCATGAGTCCCAAACATTATGGTGCCCTGAAATGGGGGGGGGGGGGGGGGGGGGGGGGGGCTGTAGAAACACAGCTGTAATTTTACATGATGAAACCAAAATGTATAAAATACCCTTTAATAAAATCTGACAATGTGCACTTTAACCACGTGATTTCTTTTTCTATTACAAATCTCAAATTGTGGTGTATAGAGGCAAATAAATGAATGATGGGTCTTTGCCCCAAACATTATGGAGGGCACTGTAATTAATGTATGAGGGAATGTAGATTTGGCAGTAAGGGATAACAGATTTAGAAGTGATCTGAGGGAGACCCTTTTCACCTTGAGAGAAGTGACTACCTGTACTGCACTGCCTGCGAAAGTGGTAGAAATATAGTCGCCGGCACCATTTAACAAGTGTCTAGATGAGCACTTGAATCTCTGGTCAAATGCTGGAAGATAGGATTAGCATAGATGGGTATCCATTGGAGAACATGGAGGTGTTGGATGGAATCACCTGCTTCGATGCCTCTATGACAATTAAAATAATCTGCACTTCCCGTCATCAAGTTTTATTTTCTTGGAACACTCTTTATGCAACAAGGCCTGTTAAAAAAATAAAATAAAATCCCTTTGCTAATGTATTGTTGAAGATTTTCGTGTTTGAATATCAACAGTCACAACTGCTAAGGAGGAGGAATATTTTCAAGAGATATTGTTTTTGTGTTTCTGGGCAAATTCAGTTTTGAATCTCGAGCCAAACACTAAAGTGGTTAAATTTTTTTAATGAGCCAATGGTGCGACTAAAGTTACCTTTCATTGCATCTATGTCCGAAAGGTTGGCAACTTATTCGTTTGGCTCTCATGAGATCATTGAATTGAATAGTATTTCTAGAGATGAAACACTTTTCCTTTGCAAAATGTTCTTTGCTTATTGATTATTACAACATGACGATCTGAGTAAATGAAACATGGGGCAAAGTTCAGTTGTGTTTAGTTGATAACTACTGTTGTGAATGACAAAACTGGATTGTATACTTCCAATTATTCAATGTTCCCTTTACTATTAACTTATAGGCTACAGCTGAAGATGATGAGGATGATTTCTTAAAAGGAGAATCATTGCACAGTGAAACATTTGGGAACATGCCAAGTTCATTTGAGTCCAATGTGCAAAGTCCGAGCAGCGGTTCCCCTGTAACCTTTCCAATGCATCAGTTTTGAAAAATTATAAACAAGACAAATGTACAAATTTTCAGACATGGATTCAAAGAAACAAAATATAGAAGTATCTACATGCAAGACTTTGTTTCCTACAGAAATTGACTTTTGTGTAGGCTATTTCATTTCAACTTCTAAAGCAACTGAATTCATCAATTTGGTATATTTTTTTGTATATTTGTGTACATAGTGATTTGTAAAATTATATTTACTGTTTTAAAACTATTTTATCAATTGTTTATTTTAAATTATCTTTGGTTCAAGACTTATTTGATTCTCCGTTTTGGAGATTCAAATGTATTTTCTTTCCGGAATAGGAAAGTTCAGGAATGTATGTAGAACCAATTATTGCAATTTCCAAATAGAGGTGGTTATTGCAATCCCAATTAATAATCATCATTAGAATAAATGATCAATCTTTGAAATTCTTTTCATGGTTGTATGTGGGAAGAGTGGGGAGATTTGATGCAGGCAATCAAAATCAAACTTTGTTTGGTTGCTGTTTTGTCTCCGCTATTCATGTACAGGAATTTGCTACTTAAACAACTGATTAAAAGTATAACACTTCCGTAAAAGTGAAAGATTTGAATGCTGCAAATCTGAGTAGGGACTATAAATGTGAAATTGAATAAATTGATCAGTATTGATAAATATTGCTTAACCTTGGAATGAAACACCACCAGATCCTGATATTCAGATACTGTTCATTCCAGAATTCTCAGTTTTAATTCCGTTTTCTCAGATGCATTGAGAATTATTTTTAGTTCATAATTCTGTACGAATCGTAGCAGGGAAACTGGAACTAAAAGTAGACAAACATTATAGAAACATAGAAAAATTGGTGCAGTAGTAGGCCATTCGCCCTTTGAGCCAGCACCGGCATTCATGGCTGATCATCTAAAATCAGTACCCCGTTCCCCATATCCCTTAATTCCTTTAGCCCTAAGAGCTAAATCTAACTCTCTCTTGAAAATATCCAGAGAATTGGCCTCCACTGTCAAGAGTCAAGAGTCAATTTAATTGTCATTTGGACCCCTGGAGGTCCAAACGAAATGCCGTTTCTGCAGCCATACTTTACACACAAATAGACCCCAGACAAACATAATTACATTTTACATAAACCTCCATCACATAGCTGTGATGGAAGGCCAAAAAAACTTATCTCTCCACTGCACTCTCCCCCCCCCCCCCGATGTCAGAGTCAAAGTCAAAGCCCCCGGCTGGCGATGGCGATTGTCCCGCGGCCATTAAAGCCACGCCGGGTGGTGCGAGGTCGCACACCGGGTCTTGGTGTTGGAGCCCCCGGTGTGCGCTCGCAAAGTCCCGCGGCCATTCCAGCCGCACGGGGCAGTGATGTCAGGCCCCGCTCCAGGAGTTCTTCAACCCCGCAACTCGGGCGGGAGAAGTCGCTGTTGCAGGAGCCCCGAAAAGCGGTCTCCCTCCAGGGATCCGCGGGCTCCCGGTGCCGCCGTCCGCAGACCCGCAGTAGCAGCCTCCGACTCAGCAGCAGCAGCGGCATCGGCGGCAGCAGCAGCGCTCCTCCACCGCTCCACCCGCTCCGGTCTCGGCCAGCTCCGCGACGGCAACGGTGAGTCGGCACCAGAGTCCCCGGCTTCTTCCCGTTGGAGGCCGCTCCTCGTTGCGGCCTCAACGACACCTGAGACCCGACGAGAAAAGGTCGGGTCTCCAGTGCAGGGAGAGATTCAAAAGTTTCCCCCCCCACCCCCACCCCCCCACACATACACCCCAACATAAAATAACAAAAACTACATAAAAACACAGACAAAAAATAATAAAAACGCGGACAGGCTGCAGAGGCCGCTGCTGGCCAGAGCCGCGCCGCCTACCGGAAACTGCCTGGTGTGGCAGAGAATTCCACAGATTCACAACACTCTGGGTAAAAATGTTTTCCCTCATCTCAGTCCCAAATGGCCTTCCCCTTACTCTTAAACTGACCCCTGGTTCTGGACTCCCCCAACATCGGGAACATTTTTCCCGCATCTAGCCTGTCCAATCCTTTAAGAATTTGATATGTTTCTATAAGATCCCCTCGCATCCTTCTGAATTCCAGTGAATACAAGCTCAGTCGACCCACTATCAGTTGACCCAGTCAGTCCCGCCATCCCGGAATTAACCTGGTGAACCTACGCTGCCCCTCAATAGCAAGAATGTCCTCAAATTAGGAGACCAAAATTGCACACAATACTCCTGGTGCAGTCTCACCAGGGCAACTGCAGTAAGATCTCCTTGCTCCTAAACTCAAATCCTCTCGCAATGAAGGCCAACATGCCATTAGCTATCTTCACTGCCTGCTGTACCTGCACACTCACTTTCAGTGACTTATGTGCAAGGACCCCCAGGTCTCGATGTTATATACTACTATGTTTAAAATTAAAACCTGAATTTGAATTATTGCTCTGTAAACTAATTCTGCTGAAAAGTTACGAAAGTATGGTATTCAATTTGTGTTGCAGTTTGATGTCTTAAGTGGTGGCGATAAATTGAAACATTGGTCATGTTTCAGAATATCCAAGAATGGAAAAATTTGAAATTTCTTTGAAAAGAATATTTTATTGCCAGAATAATTTTGACGTTGTAGCTTGCACCACTTCAACATATTGTGTTCTGTCGTCACTAAGACCATGCTGATGCTGCTTCTGTAAAAAATATTCCCTTTTCAATGGATCAAAACATAGACAAATCGATAAAGTTTTGCATTCTATGATACAAATTGAGTGTTTGATTATTGGCTTTTGTCTAATATATGCAGTATAATTTTCCTGCATTTGGTACTTTTGCTTAAATGCTTGAATCTATTTTTTTTTTAATTACATATGCTTGTGGCATTGCATCCAGTCTACCTATCCATCTATTTTTTTAAATCTTTACTTTCACTATTCATGACTTTGAAAAGTACAGGTAAAAATAATTAAGTTATCCTGCTTACTGAGTTTAGTGCAGTGATTTTATTATCCATATTACTGCAACATGGTTTAGTTTGTTGTCGCATGTAGAGGTACAGTGAAAAGGTTACTCATTTTATGTTTCACAGATACATTCCACATGCAAAAACAGAAATGATTTGAAGTAGCATAGATATGTCTCCAAGCTGCTAAGACATTCTGTACGTAATTACATAACTAGTGCTGACATAGTCGGCTTTTATTTCATATGAGAGTGGTTTTCTTTATGTTGAATAATTACAGAGATTATATGACGCACAACAGCACTCTTGGTCCAATAGGTTCAGGATAGTATAACTCAATCTCACATACTCGCCGTGGCCTCTTGATAACTATATCTCCTCATCTCTCTGATCTCATCTGTTGAGTTCCATGCTATCATCTCTTTCCTGTCATTTTTTTCTTTTGTATTCTCTAGCTGTCTTGACTATTTTGTTTTTGAACTCCAGTTTTATCCATCACAATTAGAAAATACTGCTTATTCTGCTAAACTTTCATTACTTTTGATTAAATGAGTAAAATTGAGTTGAGCAACAGCACATGCTGGAATCTTGAGTAAAACAAAGTGCTGGAGCAACGCAGTAGGTCAGGCAGCATCTTGTAATGTATAGGTGAAGTTTCTTCAGACCCTATGTCTGGTATTCCTTGATTCTCCTGCCCTGGGAAAAAGACTGCATTCACCCGACTCCCCTGGTGATTTCATACACCTCTATAAGTGTATTCTTGTGCTCACAGCACCAGAGACCTGGCTTCCTTTGCTCCAAGGAATAAAGTCCTATCCTGCCCAGCCTCTCCCTATAGCTCCGGCCCTGGAGTCTGGCATAATCCTCGTAAATCTGATGACTCAAGGAACTGCAAGTGTTGAAATCTTGAGTAAAACAAACCAATTTGGAGTAACTCAGCAGGTCAGGGAGCATCTGGAGGGAGTGTCAAGGAGCATCTCCATAGATGCTGCCTGACTTGCAGAGTTACACCTGCACTTTGAGTTTTACTCGATGTTAAAATGGAGTTTGTCAAACCCCCAATTCAGGGAATTTACTGTGGTTAAATATAACATCAGAGTTAGAATATTCGTTTTGACTAATCATTTGAACAATTGAATTCCAATGCTTTTATACAATGATTATTGATTGTATTCTAGAACTAAATAACTGCCCCCTTCCCCTTCGCAAATATCATTTTTTTCCCCCAGTTTTATAGATCACTTGAAGTAAACTGATCTGGTAAAATGTCAATCGAGTCTAGCCTACTTCCAATGTTCTACAATCGTTTTACTATAGTTCGACGCAGATTGCAGGTGAGGGCCTGCGTTTGAATTTGAAAAGGAAACAATAAATTGGATACTTTACTAAGTTCGCAACCAAATGCTTAAATTATTTAAATAAGAATCACAATTTAGCCTTTAAATATATACAATAATTAGTGCGCTCTGTAATTCTCATAATAGTTGCACAAATGCCAGAAATTGATCAAGTATCAAGATCTCTTTCCCCAGGAGAGAAGTAGCGATTATGTTTCAGGTCTATAAATTTTTTTTCGAAAACGTAACCACATTTGCATCGGACTTCAAGAGCAGACAGTGATGGCGTCAGCATGTGGCTGATTTGCCAACAGTCTGTCTGTCCCTTCTACTGCTTTTCTTATTTTAAGTATGTGTTAAAGAGTTTGTTTTAGTGTTCCTTGGTTTGTTTATGTGGGGGGGGGGTGTGGGGAAACTTTTCAATCTCTTACCTCGACGGATATGTGATTATTTTTTTTTCCGTATCGTACTTCCGTCCCAACTGCGGCCTAACACCGTGGAGTGGTGCAGCCATTCCTGGAGACCCTATACTTCAACCAGGGGCACGGCGCGGATTTACCATCGTGGACCTTTGCCGGGGATCGACTGGAGAGCTCGAGAGCAAAGATCCTAGCTCCTCTAGGATCTTTGCTCGAGAGCCCCAACCGCGGGAGAATAATGAGGGCGAAGATTGGACTTTATTTAGGTATGTTACAAAACCTACCTGAATCGCCATTGGGAATCTGCCCACAGCCATGTGCGCGATTTTGGCGCTGTTTAGAGGGGGCGGGTTTAAAACACGATTTTTACTTGGCTGTACTAATCGCAGATGTTCAGCCTAGTAAATCATTAACGAAAAATCGCTGCAAGACCCGGTCGCAAAAGGTATTATTAGTTTTATAGGCCTCGATAATATAGTTATAATAGTTTAAAATTACTGTCTCATTTCGCAACCTCTCGCAGCCCCAGGGTTTTATAAAGCAAACAATTAAAGGTATGTACCTTATTTTTACATTAAATGGGGCATATATATAACCCTATATATCACGTTATCTATAGCGAGTAGTTCCTTTTGGGCTTTTTATATCCCGCAGTATTTTTCTCGGCATTTGAGGGCACTAATCCAGCGCGATGTCAACGTTCTAAACCAGCGCGTTCACAGCAACCCACTAGAAAGCCGATTTAAATGGGCATTTATTTACAGCAATTGAACACTAAATTCCTTCCATTTGGCCTATAAATTAATGTAAATTAGATATAAAAATCATGTTATATTGTGAATTATTTGTGAATAATCTTTGGACACTTAGGCTATTTAAAAATGTTAATCTTTCCTTAAGAAATGGGCCTTTGACTATCCAAGATCACAGCTTTTTTGTAATGTCCATTGAAAATCAATAGGGAACAAGATGCTAATTTCCGAGTATGAAAATGGCCATAACTTTTTTAATACTTGAGATATGAAAGTGAATTTGGTGTCAAATTAAACTTATTGTTATGCTTTATCTGATGGGATAAATTGCAGACTTGATTTTTAAAATCTCAAAATTTTGTAACATTGCTACTTTATTACCTTCCATCACAGAGAGGAACGCGGGGAGCCGCTATGGTGGATGTTTATGTTAACTTTTATTTTATGTGGCTGTGTGAATTGTTGCTTTTCACTTAGTATGGCTGTATGGTAACAGATCTCACTCTACCTTAATTGGTACATGTGACTATAAACTAACCTTGATGGGTTACCATCCACTGATGGATGCTGCTCCACTCGCTGCGCCATATTTCAGCATCTACAGGTAAAATGGTCCATAATCAATGGTTGGGGGGGAGGGGGGGTTAATGACTAAATACGTGAAGGGCCCGTTTCCATGCTGTATCTCCCAATAAAATTCTGACCCTTCGGCCCGACGAGTCCATGCCGACTATCGATCACCTGTTCACACTAGCTCGACATTGTCCCATTTTTCTCAGACGGTCCTTAAACGTTAACCCACAACCGCACGTCTTTGGGATGTAGGGGGGGGGGAAAACCCATACGGTCACTGGGAGAACCTGCAAACTCCACACCGACAGCACCAGAGGTCAGGATCGAACCAATGTTGTTGAGAAGCAGCAACTCTACCAGCAGCGCCGCCGTGTTAATTTTTTTTTTTTGTCAAAAAAAGATCCGCACGCTTTAGAAGTGAGAAATCGGCAAATTTCCACGCGATGTAACTCTTCTTGGCTCGGATTAGCCATGAAACTAATAGACGGGGACGTTGCTAACTTCTGCATTAAATCCCCCCCCCCCCCCCCCCTCCAGGAGTGTGCTGCAATACATTGTGGGACTTGTGGTTGAGTGCAGACGGTTCTGCTGCCAGTGAGGACGTTGTGTGGAGGAGGCGCCTACAGCCCCCAGAGAGCGGCTCGGCTCGGCTGGGCTGGGCTGGGCTCGGCTGGGCTCGGCTCGGCTGGGCTGGGCTGGGCTCGGCTCGGCTCGGCTGGGCTCGGCTGGGCTCGGCTCGGCTCGGCTGGGCTCGGCTGGGCTGGGCTGGGCTCGGCTCGGCGGCTGCAACACAGCGGCGCTGCCGACCCACCCACTGCTGGCGCTGCCTGGAGCAACGACTGCGGAACTGTGCGGGATGCCGCTGCTCGTTTACAACCGCCCCGTAAGCTTACCTTCGTCCACCGGAGAGTTCATTGAGCGTTATTCCAGGTTAAAGGTGAGCTGTAAATGTGCTCCTGCTGGGTTGTTCAGGCTGTTCAGCTGACAATGGGTGCAGCGTGTGAATGGAGCAGCGCTCAGTGAGTAGCTCCGGCTGGCGCGTTGTCTGGATGTGTTCCCGCACGGTGTGCTAACAACCACCATCTAACCTCCAGTGCCGGAGAACGAAACGTGTTCTCGCTTTGCGTTCTTGTTTATATGCAAATTGGTTGCTTGTTGCAAAAAGAAGTGCCTTGCATTGCGCGCAAAATGCCAAGGACATCCTGCGGCAATGTAAGAAATCAATGATATGACATAGAAAGAGAAAGTTTGGCCCTCTGAGTTATTCCAACAATCCTATTCCCATCAAGGGTCAGACTATCGACGGAGGTCCACTACAACCCCGCTGACTGACACAGTTATCTTGAATACACCTTCTCCCATCCTGCCATTTGCAAGGATGCCATTCCTGACTCTTAATTCCTCCGTCATTATTGCATCTGCTGCCAAGTTGAGTCTTGACAGTGTAGAGACTTCCTCTTCAGTAAACGTGGTTTCCCCATGGTTGCTAATCATTTTAACTCCCTTTCCCACATCACACGGACCTTTATGTCCTTGACCTCCTCCATTGCCACAGTTAAGGCACACACAAACTGTAGGAACAGAACCTCGTGCTGGACCTGGTAGCTTCAAATCAAACGGTATGAACTTTGAATTTTCCAATTTGAAGATATTTCCGCTACCCTACCTCCTCTCTATTCCAGACCCCCCTTCAGATGTGCTGCCATTTCTTCGCTCTTCACCATGCACTTTCCCCTTTGTACATCTGTACATGCATCTCCCATTCCTGAGTGCCACATTTCCATTTTATCCCCCATCTATCCACTCCCCCACCTCTGTTCCCTTTCACCCATTTCCCTCCCTCCATCTTTCCATTTCACTACTCTCTCTTGTCTACATTTCACCTTCAGCCTTAAATGTATGTTTTTTTTAATATGGGAGAAAGGACAGAGATCAAGAGGTCAAACCTGATTCTGGGAAGTGCAATTCAAAACATGGTGACCATCTACTTAATGTGATTTTTTTTTTTCAATCAGTAGGTTCTTTGTATTTTATGTTGTTAAAAATCAATTTTTGTGCAATTTTTCAATGGGAATAACAGCTTATACTTCAAAAATATGTTCATCTTCAGCAGTGGCAGTCTCCGTCATGGGGGAGGTGGAGGCAAGGTGAAATGTCTGCCTCTCTGCTCAGTACAGTGTCACGTGGATGATATTGGCTTCCTCCTGAGATCATCACGTTGGGCATCGGACAACATGGAAAATTGTCTAGCTGTACCTCATTCACAAATTAGTGTACCAAATCCAATCCATCTGGATAGGACAAGTTTGGAGGAGTATGGACCAAATGCAGGCAGGTGGGACTAGTGTTGCTGGGACATGTTGAGCAGTGTGGGTAAGTTGGGCCGAAGGGCCTGTTTCCACACTGTACCACTCACTATAGTGACCAGTGGCAGTGACATAGTCAAGTCATATCTTGGGGAACTTGATTACCTGTACACCGTGGATGGCTCGATTGTCATCATGTATTGTCTTACCACTGACTGGTCAGCACGCAACAAAAGCTTTGCACTGCACATCTGAACATGCACAGAATTCTCTACCTCAGAGGCGGTGGCGGCCGGTTCTCTGGATACTTTCAAGAGAGAGCTAGATAGGGCTCTTAAAGATAGCAGAGTCAGAGGATATGGGGAGAAGGCAGGAACGGGGTACTGATTGGGGATGATCAGCCATGATCACATTGAATGGCAGTGCTGGCTCGAAGGGCTGAATGGCCTACTCCTGCATCTATTGTCTATTGTCAATACAAATAAAATTAATGAACATAAAGGGGAAAAGGACTCCAATAATTGGAGCCATGCCTTTAAAAGCGATGGTTGTGGATGACTCTAGTTCCTAAATTTAATTAAGGCAAGCATAAGTGATTGTTTGAGTTCTGACATAACAAAATAAGAGATTCAGAAAAAAGGTGAAACCTCTCCTCAAACGAGTGCATGAAATACAGTTAACGTGACAGAGATTGATACAAAAGCTGCCACTAAAGTTGGGGTGGTTTAAAGAAGAAAAATAGATGACATATGCAAATGATCATGGACTAATGTGATTAGAACTATATTTTCACATAGAGGTTGATAATTTATTGAGGTGAATGCCTGTTTTCACTGGATATATTTATCTCTAAAGCAGACACTAAATGCTGGAGTAACTCAGTCGGACAGGCAGCATCTCTGGAGAGAAGGACAGGTGATGTTTCGGGTCGAGACCCTTCTTCTAAAGCAATGTATTGGTTCCACTGGAATGATTTGATGAATGAAAGAATCGTTCTCATTTTAAAACGTGGCGCATATATGGAGTCGTGGGTGAATTGAATATTCCAAAAGTAAAATAATGCCCATACTGGAAACCTGATATAGAAACACATGATTCTGAAAATATTCAGCAGGTTAGGAAGGATTTGTGCAGAGAGTCAGTTAATGTTTCAGGTCATTGATTTTTCATTAGAACTGGAGAATGTTACAAGGGCCTGGACAAGCACATCCTAGGATCTTGTCAGAAGTTGTGTAGGAAATTGCAGATACCCTTGCAGAGATATTTGCATTATCTGTATTTGTTGGATTAGGAACGGTGCGGTACAAGACTGGGACTCTACTTATCAGACACTGTAAAAGTTGATGTGGTCCTGAAGCTAACGCAGATCTTAAGGTGCAGTTTCTTCAACTTACCTGTCAGTTCATTGGAAGAGACCAAAGACAGTGAAACCAGAATGGGTGAGATAGGAGCTTAAATTAACCGCAAGCTTAGTCCCGCTTGCTGATTTGATGGAGATGTTTTGCAGAGTGATCACCCAAATCTGGGTTTGGTTTTCCCATTGTAGAGAAAACCTGGTTGAATGCACAGTACAATAAACAAGAGTGCCGGTAAACTGCTGCTTCACCTCGAGTGGGTATTTTGAATCTTGGATGAAGTGGAAGGAGGAACAGAAAGGATAGATGTTGCATCTAGGTTTTCTTTTGGAGACGGGAGGTGTTTTGATGATTGGCCTCAAGAGTTACGAAAGCCAAACATGGTCACCACTGTATGTGATATTATTGAATTTAAAACATTCATGTATGTACATGTGTTTGTTAATATGAACAGCAAAACTAGTTTCCCCTCTCTCTCCACTTTTAGTAATTGGCTCTTGTCAGCCTTTTGTGCTTTTGATGCCATTGATTGCAATACAGTGTTACAATGTTGAGTTAACGTTTTGTGTATTTTCTGACTAATGAACAGATGCAGAGGTACAGCGTGGAAACAGGCCCTTCAACACACCAAGCCCACTCTGACCATCGATCAGATGTACACTAGTTCTATGTTATTCCACTTTCGTGTCCTAAGCACTAGTGGCAATTTACAGAAGCTAATTAACCTACATACCTGCATGATTTGGGGTGTGGGAGGAAACCGGGGCACCTGGAGGAATCTCACGCAGTCACAGGGAGATGGTACAAACTCTGCACAGACGGCCTCTGTAGTCAGGATTGAACTGGGTCGCTGGTGCTGAGAGGCAGCAGCTCTACCACTGTGCCACAAAATTGACTATGGGCATGTATAAAAGTGTTCATTACCCAAAGACGGTCTGAACTTGGTTGTGACATACTTTGTTTATAAATCAGAATTTGGTTATTGCTATATAAACATTCTTGAGCGGTGAAAAGGTTTTCAGACCTGTCTCTGATCCTGTGTGTGTGTGTGTGTGCTATTAACAAATAGCTTACTGTTTTCTGTATAATTTTGTCAGTTATCTACAACATCTGATTATTTCAGTGGGTAGCACTAGATTGTAATCACGAGTGAAAATGCTGACTGTTCCTTACTCTGTATTTGCAATTCTGGTAACCATCAGCAACTTGGGACAGAGTCCCAAGGTCTGCCCAGTTGCACATTGAACCTGGTGTGCTTATCTTAAACCACCAGGCGCATTATACAAGTGTGGAGTAAGAAGATACACCGAAGATAGACACAAAATACTGGAGTAACTCAGCGGGACGGCAGCATCTCTGGAGAGAAGGAATGCGTGACGTTTCGGGTCGAGACCCTTCTTCATACCCACTTCTTCTACAAGTTTAACTTGTCTCAACTGCAGATTTCTAATATCAGGTGTACGGGGTTTAATCATCATTACCAAACAACAAACATCCTTGTTGTGAGGTCCTTCTCATAAGTGTAAGATGTGACAGATTATAAACTCTGCTCTGTATTGCATTCAATCTAAATGCGGTGCAAACGTTAAAGGGTCAAAGTTTTCTTACAACTCAAGATGGAAACTTTGCTGAACTTAACACTTCGAGTATTGATTTGGACAAATCATTAATCAGAAAGGAGCACAAATCAATGGCTAGTTAAATATTTTGTTAAATCACTGCGAATTAGAAAAGAATGTGCACACCATAGAACTTCCATATTCTCCATTATTATCCAGTCATTAGGGCCTGACTAGGGGTGAACTTCATAGAATTATAGCTGAGTTGCAAAGCAAGCAGGCAAAATTCCAGGAAAACAGTTACTTTTATTAATTGTATTAAAATCTGTAGGCATGATTTAGTGGAGAGGGGTGCGAATCAGCTTGAATTACGTAAACACATATTATGCCTTATTTTAGAACACTTAAATCATACCATTACATCAGAGCTTTAGCATGTGTTACCTTAGTAACTTTTGCGTTTTAATTTCAATACACCATCCTTGGTGCATGGCCATTTACTGCTCCTTGTTTGATTTGTGGACTTTGCTGCGGGGGTTAGATGAGTCCAGGGTTCAGGGTGGGTTGAGAGGGAGATGAGAGATTCTGGGAATAGCCGAGCTAGAAGCCAGAGACCCCCAAAATGGCGGTGGGATAAATAATTCAACAGTCTGTGTTTGAGGTCTGATCTTTCCAAATCTGCAGTCTCCACAATATTGCAATTTAGACAAGACCTTTTGTAATTATTTTTTTGAACAAATGGACATCCAAGCTGAATGTCTAGAAGTGGACACAGCGGGACAGGCAGCATCTCTGAAGAGAAGGGATGGGTGACGTTTCGGGTCGAGACCCTTCTTTAGACTGGTTAGGGATAAAGGAAACGAGAGATATAGACGGTGATGTGGAGAGATAAAGAACAATGAATGAAAGATGTGCAAAAAGGTAACGGTGAATATGCAAGGGTTTGGGTACTTTGGGAAATGGCAGGTGTCTGTGGGCTTCACAGATAGTGACAACACATTGCATGGTGCTGGAGACCCATGTGACCTAGCTGCCGTCACTAAAGGGCCTGTCCCACTTGGGCGTCACGCAGATGGTTCGCGAAGATTTTGTACGTCCCAAAATCCTGGGGCACCGCGCGTGACCGCACATCACTGCCTACGCCACCACACACCATGCGCGCGTAATGCTTACCATGCATGCATAATGTGTACCATGCGCGCATCACGTGCGTGGCACAGCGCATCACGTGCGTGGCACAGCGCATGCGTCGTGACGCGTAAATGATGACGCCCAAGTGGGACAGGCCCTTAAGTCTGAAGAAGCTTGTGCCCATGTGACCCACCTATTGCCACTAAGTCTGGGTTTCCTAAAGAGGTTTTTGTTATGTTTCAATACATTGATGCTTGTTCCGTGTCTGTTTCTGGGTCTTCCCGCCGATATCTGTGAGTGGTCCAGAGGGGTCACCTCACTGAATATGTTTTACTTTCTTTCTGTGTACTGAATAAGTGCCGTGATTGGTTTGCAGGAGTTGCCTCTCCCTGTACTTTTGCGCCGTTAGTTTTCCCGTCCCGTGTAGGGGTATATAAGGGTGATCGTTTCGTTAGGGCGTGTCGGTCGTTTTTCCTTCTGTTCTGTTTACGCAAGGCTGCGGATGGCTCGAGTGAGTGGATCCGAGGCTGGATACAAATAAGGAAGTGTTTGGACTCCAGTGTTCGACTCAGTGGTTTACTGAACCAGACGAGGGAGAGGGAATTAGATCCGGAATCAACAATACCACTGGACTGTAAGCTGCCCAAACGAAATATGAGGTGCTGTTCCTCCAATTTGCATTCAACCTCCTAAGCAACTTTTCCCCGTCTAAGCAACTGCATTTCGTTGTACCTATACCTGTATTTGTGCAATGACAATAAAGTTAAATTGAATTGAATTTAGTCTCACTTTGACAATGGAGGAGTCTCAGGACAGAAAGGTCTGTGTAAGAATGGGAAGGAGAATTAAAGTGTCCGGCAACTGGGAGATCAGGTAGGTTCAGGCGGGCTGAACGACGGTGTTCCATGAAACGCTCGTCCAGTCAGCGTTTGGTCTCACCGATGTATAACAGTCCACATCCTAAACAACGGATACTAAAAGTGGAGCTATTTTGTCTAATTTAGGGTAAAAATATTACGAGTTATAGAAAAGTCTAATGCTTCTATTTCATACAGGAAGGTGCAGAAACTTTGAAATCGAAGCCCGCCATCAAGGTAGATCCTCCAGGTCTTTTATATATTCAGCAAAGGGAATTTGCAGCAACTGTTCCTCAGGATGGTAAGCATCATTGTATTTCACTTTTTAAAGATACTTACAGGGATTATAATTGTCTACTTGATCATACAGATTCTCTTATTGAGATTTATTTTAAGAATCGGATCTAATTTATTTGAATTTTTTCACTTCTAAGCGTCTGATTCCTATGGAATACTACATCCAAACAGATGCACTAAATTTGATATGAATTGTCACATTTTGGCAAATGGCCATCACTTTTTGTTATTCTCAAACTGTTTCATTTTGTAGCGACAGAAACAGGCTCTTCAATCCAACTATTTACCCTGTTTCTTCGGTCCAACTTGCCCATGCCGACTAAGATGTCCCATCCCATAGCGAAAGGATTTGAGTATAGGAGCAGGGAGTTTCTACTGCAGTTGTACAGGGTCTTGGTGAGACCACACCTGGAGTATTGCGTACAGTTTTGGTCTCCTAATCTGAGGAAAGACATTCTTGCCCTAGAGGGAGTACATAGAAGGTTCACCAGACTGATTCCAGGGATGTCAGGACTTTCATATGAAGAAAGACTGGATAGACTCGGCTTGTACTCGCTAGAATTTAGAAGATTGAGGGGGGATCTTATAGAGATTTACAAAATTCTTAAGGGGTTGGACAGGCTAGATGCAGGAAGATTGTTCCCGATGTTGGGGAAGTCCAGAACAAAGGGTCACATTTTAAGGATAAGGGGGAAATCTTTTAGGACCGAGATGAGAAAAACATTTTTCACACAGAGAGTGGTGAATCTCTGGAATTCTCTGCCACAGAAAGTAGTTGAGGCCAGTTCATTGGCTATATTGAAGAGGGAGTTAAATGTGGCCCTTGTGGCTAAATGGAGAGAAAGCAGGTACAGGATACTGAGTTGGATGATCAGCCATGATCATATTGAATGGTGGTGCAGGCTCGAAGGGCCGAATGGCCTACTCCTGCACCCATTTTCTATGTTTCTATCCACACTAGTCCCACCTGCCTGCCCACATTTGCAGTGGGTTCAGGCAAGATTGTTTCTTCACACAAGCATTCTTCTTGATCTTCCTTGCTGCAATGCAACATCTCACCTCCAACACATTCCTCATGAGTGAAGGTAATCTACGGAACAGTGGAAAACCATTCAGCCATTTAGCCTTCATTAGCTCCACTTCAGAACCAAAATTATACCAACCAAGGTCATTGAATGTAAGAAGGGACAAAGTGCTGGAGCAACTTAGGTCAGGGTCAGGCAACATCTCTGGAGACGATAGATAGGTGCTATTTTGTGTCGGGACCCTTCCTCAGACTGATTGTAGGGGAGGGGGTGAAAGCTGAGAGAGAGGAAGGCACGAGAAAGCCTGGCTCGTTTTGTCAGGTGGGTAAGAGGGATTTTTGATAGGCAGATGGTTGGACAAAGCCCAGAGATGAAAGCACAGAATTGTGCGACAAAAGGATTGAAACGTTGGGAATTATGAAGCTAAGAGGAGGGAATGTATGTGGAAGTGGAGGGAACGGGTAGAACTGGGTGTGAGCCCAGATGGGGCACAGAGAAGGGGGTTGAAAAAAGGGGGACAGGAAGGATGGGGGTTTGTGGTTACTAAAGCGTGATAAAAGAGTCAGACATTGTGAACTCAAGGACAAGCTTTACAAAAAATAAATCAAAAACAAGAGCAGTGTTGCTGAGCCCAGAGTAACTGCGTGTCACTGTAGCAGGGCCACCCTCTCCTCCCTTTCTAACCCACGCCCCTCAGTCACGTACCTCTTATCAGATGATGAACGAGGGTTTGATTAACCAGTGGCCCGACCACCAGATGGCGCCACATTACTTAAAATTGGAGAATTAAATGTTCATTCAGTTGGGTTAATCCCACCGGTATGAACATCGAGTTCTTTAATTTTCAGAAAGCCCAACACAAACTCTCCAATTTTAGGGCAGCCTCCTCAAACAAGTAAACCTTCTCTTAACTGCCTCCAATGTAAACGCATCCCTTCTCAAATAATGAAACAAATTTGTGCGCATTGTTTTAGTCATCCCTGTCCAGTTGTAGCAATACTTGCTCTCGTCGATTGCTTCATCCCATTTGCTATCAAGACTAAAATTGCACTTTTCATCCGAAGCACTTGGAATTCTTATATGCCATTTTTTAAACTTTTTTTTCTGATTAGTTTGTATCTCTGCAGTCATGGTCTTAACTGTATTCTTTAAAAGTAATTTTGTGACTCAAAAATAGCTGATTTTTAATGGGAATTTGTTGTGAGGGGCAAACTTTTCTTCTATTGAATTTAAATGTTGAGTTCTGACCAACGGTCCCAAATTGTAAAAGAAAAGGAATAAACTCAGCTGCATAAGAATGCACAGTTCCATGTATTTTTTAGCATGAATGGAAGAGATTGATGTGTTCACCGTGTATCTCTGACCACAGGCTCTGTATCTACACTTGGAACAGAGGATGCAACGACTTGCCAAGTGGTAGTTCTACGTCACACAGGTAATGAAAGATGTTTACAGTTCAATTATTCAGCCTGTTTGTACGATAATTAAATTAAGTGTTCAAGGTAATATAATACCATGGATAAAGCATTGAAAGTTAAGAAAACGTGCTTGTGATGAAATGGTTATTTTCATAAAGGCAAGCTGCGACGTACTGAAATACCACAGGGATCAGATTAAGGGCCTGTCCCACTTTCATGACCTAATTCTCGACCTCTGCCGAGTGTGCCCTTGACTCACACTCGCAGCGTGGTCGTCACGAGGTCGTAGGTAGGTCGTAGCAGGCCGTGATGCTAGTCGTAGGTACTCATGACATCAGGTAGGTCGGGGCGTTTTTCTAGCATGATGAAAAATGTCCACGAGTAAAAAAGGTTGTGAATTAAGTCGTGAAAGTGGGACAGGCCCTTTACTGAGAGGAACTGAGAGTATGGGAGCTATGTATGCAGACGATGCAAGGACAAGGCCATTGAGCTCTTTCAGTCTAGTCCATTATTCATTATAACCGTGGCTGATTAACCAAATTCTTCCCTATACCATCTTTTTCCCCACATTCCTTGATTCCTTTCGCCCCAAGAACAATAAAACAGAGTATGCAAAGGGGTAGGTTGAGGGAGTGTGCAGAGACTTGTACGATGGAGCATAGATGGTAGAGATCTAATGTTATCCATTTCCCTAGGAAGTTTAAGAAGGCAGAACATTGTTCAAATGGTGAAGTATAGAAGCTTAGCTTGCGGGTACAGAATTGTAATTAGGAAGACGTGGAAGTTGATCTCACTGTAAGGAGGTGGAAGATGACAGTAGTTTTGCTGAGGGTGATGGGAAGACTTAGAGTACTGTGTACATTGAGGGTTTATTTATGAAAACATGCAGGGAGTTTGGCAAATATTCAGTGGGATGAAGGAGGTTGTCTTGTGGGGGAAAGTTGAGCAGGTTAGGACTGGCTCATTGGGGTTTAGGAGAATGATAGATGATCTTAGTGAGGCATTACATTTTGAGGAGGATTGACAATAGATGCTGCAAGGATGTTTTCTCTCATGAGGGAATCTGGTACTGGTATCAGAATAAGACGTTGACCCATTGAAGACATTAATATAATTCAGGGTGCACGGAGGCGCAGCAGTAGAGTTGCAGCCTGACACACCCGGGTTTTAATCCTGTCTTCTGTACGGGGATTTGTACGTTCACCCCGTGACCTGCGTGGGTTTTCTCCGGGATCTCCGGTTTCCTCCCACACTCCAAAGATGTACAGGTTTGTAGGTTAATTGGCTTAGTATAATTGTAAATTGTCCTTGGTGTGTGTTGGATAGTGTTAGTGTGCGGGGATCGCTGGTAGACGTGGATTCGGGCTAAAATATATTCAAAACCAAGATTGTTTCGATTTTTGAATTAAAAGGGTGATTGGTGGAGTAGAGTTGAAGGCCATCGGCCTATTGCTCCTCTTCATTGGTGTTCTTGTGCCCTTTCAGGTAGTGGAGCAACAGCATTGGGGCACCTTGATGGGTCAGATACAGCAATGACTGTGTCCAAAATGTTAAATACTGTCCGCTCGTTATCAGATGGATCCAGTAATGGAAGGTAAGGTCTTATTACATAAACAGATAATAAGGGCAAATCTTCAATGCATATCCACAGGAACCTATCTGGTAGTTTGATATCCAAACAGTAAATAATTGTGTCGGAAGGAACTGCAGATGCTGGTTTAAACCGAAGGTTGACACAAAATGCTGGAATAACTCAGTGGGACAGGCAGTATCTCTGGAGAGAAGGAATGGGTGACATTTCGGGTCGAGACCCACCTTCTTCAGGTATGTATCTTCATAAATAATTGTGATTGAGAAGCAAAGTAAATTCTGCAGACGTCAAAAATCTGAAATAAAGCAAAATGCTGGATTCATAGAGCAGGAAATGCAGAGTCCATTGAGAGAGAAGTATAGTTAAAGTTTCAGGGTGGTGACATTTCATAGCTGATGATTGTGCAATGTACGCATGCATAAAATGCTCAATTTGTATTAGCATCGTCCGCTTCGCACAGGTTTTATCATTTTCAATCATCGCTGTCTGCTCGTGTCATATCATTCAGGAACAATCATCTTGGAAACGGGAACGTTCAATTGGCATGAAGGTGAAATCTGTTTCTCTTGCCGTAAAATGCAGCATGACCTACGGAATATTTTGAGCATTGTTATATTTCAGATTTTCAGCACCTGCGGTATTTTGCTTTTGGATGATTGTTCAGGAGAGGCTTTGATGCATTTTATCTGGGGAGAGGTAGGAATGCTTTCAACATCCTCAGCTAAAGACAGGTCATTCATCACCAAGGCTGGCTGATATGCAAATGTTTTGCCCACCCATTTATGTTGCTACAATCAGCCATTATTCTGATTGTTTCCTGGTGTTCTTTACACTCCCTCTTATGACTTTAGTCAGGGAATGTGGCATAAATTAAACTGTCAAAACTATTTTTGAGATTCAGGTTGAACAGCCAATTGTGTATTTTTTTCCATTAGAGCCATATTTAATTTTTTTTTAACCTAGCATTGTATATCAATCATATTTAACTATTGTTCTTCCAAATGCAGCAGTAATTTTTGTAAAACAAAATCGTGTGTATACCTGTCAGATTGCATTGGACATTACATTTGCACCATGGAACAAAAGTAGGCATGTAGTGTACACTTAATGCTGGAGTAACTCAGCGGGTCAGGCAGCATCTCTAGAGAAGAAAAATAGGTAACGTTTTGGGTCTGAAGAGGGTCTCAATCCAAAAAGTTACCTATTCCTTTTCTTCAGAGATGCTGCCTGACCTGCTGAGTTACTACAGCATTTTATGTCTATCTTCCCCTGGAATAGGTCCTTCTCTAGTTGGACTGTCTACAAACTGGCTCAAGAAGATCTCCTGCATGCACTTTAATAATTCTACCCCCTCTGTGCCTTTTCACACTAAAACTGTCCCAGTTAATATTGGCTAATTTAAAATTCCTATAGCTTGACAAATTAGTTTAAACCTTCCTCATTAGTACTATTTATCTTGCCACAACACAGATGCATCCTGTCTTCTCCAAAGCAGTCCCATTGACCCAGAAATCTAAAACTTCCCACCCGCCACTAGCCTTTCAGCCATGCATTTATTAACTCTTCCTACTCCTGTAATTTTCAACATTCCTTTTTACTTCCAACCGGATGATTTAATTTGTCTCTAATTTGAACCTGTTATTCACTAGTTTCACTACTCGTTAGTTCTCATCATTCTGAAAACGGTCTTTTACCTTGAAACGCTAAACATGTTTCTCTCTCCATCGACGTTCCGGATTTGCTGAGCACTTTCTGCTTCTTTATTTCAGATTTTCAACATCTGCATTGTTTGAAATCTCCTGGTAAAAATTAAGACCAAATGTCACCAGGACTAGCCAATATACAACATGTTTATTCTCAGATTTGTTTGCCAACTTCCGCTTGTGATTTTCGTCCAGGATGTGGTGTAGTTGAAAGTGTAAACCTCCTTTTAATCACAATTTTCTAAACTAGTTAAGAATTTCACTTGATAAATACTCAATAGACTGATGTCATTTTGTGTTTTAGATACGAAGTTCACCTGGTAGGAGGATACATTGACGAGCAGTTGCTGTCACACAGGCTCACTCTGGAGCTGCTCGGTGGGTTTTGATCTATTATTTTGTGGTTTTGCATACTTGTATTTCAACAAAATTTGGTGCTGGAATGTGATACAAAATGTGGACGAGCATCCAATACATGATCAAAATTATTGTTAAAAAAATCTGCTAATAGTTTAGTGTCTTGTGTCTTGACCCCTTTTGTGTCCTTGTCCTATCTGTTTTAGATAGACCCATTGTCACTAAAACATATCCCCAGTCAACAGTGCTGAGTCAACAGCGCTGAGGAGGAGGATTCCCTGAAGTGTACACGGGATGGGTTTTAAACCAATATGTAGAGGAACCGACTAGAGGACAAGTCATCCGAGATTGGGTATTGTGTAGTGAGGATTAGTTAGCGATCTTCTTGTGGAAGGCCCCTTGGGCAACAGTGACCATAATATGGTAGAATTCTGCTTTAGGATGGAGAGTGACACGGTTAAATCAGAGACTAGGGTCCTGAACTTGAATAAAGGAGACTTTGAAGGTATGAGACGGGAATTGGCCAGGATAGACTGGCAAATTATACTTCAAGGGTTGACAGTGGAGATGCAATGGGGAAGATCTAAAGACTGCATGGATGAACTCCAGAAACTGTTCTTCCCTGTCTGGCGAAAAAATAAAACTAGGAAGGCGGCTCAACCGTGGCTGACGAGGGAAGTCAAGGATCGTGTTAAAGCCAAGGAAGAGGCATATAAATTGGCCAGAGGAAGCAGCAAACCAGAGGACTGGGAGAAATTTAGAACTCAACAGAGGAGGACAAAGGGGTTAATTAAGAGGGGGGAGGGGGAGGGGGGGAAGAGCATGAAAGAAATCTTGTGGGGAATATAAAAACTGACTAAAAGTTTCTTTTGGTATGTAAAATGGAAAAGATTAGTGAAGCCGAATGTAGGTCTCTTACAGTCAGAGAAAGGTGAATTTATGTTGGAAACAAGGAAATGGCAAAACAATTAAACGAGTACTTTGGTTTTGTCTTCACTAAAGAAGACGCAAATAATCTCCCGGAAATACTAGTGCAGCGAGGATCTAGTGGGAGGGAGGAACTGACGGGAATCCACATTAGTCAGAAAATGGTGTTCGGTAAACTGTTGGGACTGAAGGCAGATAAATCCCCAGCACCTGATGGTCTGCATCCCAGATTACTCAAGGAGGTGGCCTAAGAAATCGTGGATGCATTGGTGATCATTTTTCAATGTTCTCTCGACTCTGGAACAGTTCCTGTAGACTGGAGGGAAGACGATGTAACTCCACTTTTTAAGAAAGCAAGGTGAGAAAGAAAATGGGAATTATAGACCAGTTAGCCTTACATCGGTAGTGGGGAAGATGCTGGAGTCAATTATTAAAGATGTCATAGCAGCACATTTGGAAAGCAGCGACAGGATCGGTCAAAGTCAGCATGGATTTATGAAGGGGAAATCATGCTTGACTAATCTTTTGGTATTTTTTGAAGATGTAACAAGTAGAATGGATAAGGGAGAGCCAGTGGATGTGGTGTATCTGGGATTTCAAAAAGCCTTTGATAAGGTCGCACACAAGAGATTTGTGGGGAAAGTTAGAGCACATGGTATTGGGGGTAGGGTATTGACATGGATAGAGAACTGGTTTACAGTGACTAGTGGGGTGCCGCAAGACTCTGTGCTGGGACCCCAGTTGTTTACAATATATATAAACGATTTAGACAATTAAATGTAACATCTCTAAGTTTGCAGATGACACAACGCTGGGTGGCAGTGTGAGCTGCGAGGAGGATGCTACAAGGCTGCAGGGTGACTTGGATAGGTTGGGTGTGAGGGCAGAAGCATGGCAGATGCAGTATAATGTGGATAAATGTGAGGTTATCCACTTTGGTGGCCAATACAGGATGGCAGATTATTATCTGAATGGTGTCAGATTAGGAGAAGGGAAGGTGCAACGAGACCAGGGTGTGCGTTTACATCAGTACTGAAAGTAAGCATGCAGGTACAGCAGTGAAGAAAGCTAATGGCATGTTGGCCTTCATTGTGACAGGATTTGAGTTTAGGAGCAAGGAGGTCCGACTGCAGATCTACAGTGCCCTGGTGAGACTGCACGTGGAGTATTGTGTGCAATTTTGGTCTCCTAAGTTGAGGAGGGACATTATTGCTATTGAGCGAATGCAGTGTAGGGTTCACCAGGTTTATTCCTGGGATGGTGGGACTGACATATGACGAAAGAATGTGTCGACAGGGCTTGTATTCACTGGAATTTAGAAAGATGAGAGGGGATCTTATAGAAACATATCAAATTCTTAGAGGATTGGACAGGGTAGGTGCAGGAAAAAATGTTCCCGATGTTGGGGGAATCAGAGCCCGGGGTCACAGTTTAAGAATAAGAGGTAGGCCATTTAGGAATGAGATGAGGAATAACTTTTTCACCCAGTGAGTTGTGAATCTGTGGAAATCTCTGCCACAGAAGGCAGCGGAGCCTAATTCACTGGATGTGTTCAAGAAAGTTAGATTTAGCTCTGAGGGCTCAGGGATTCAAGGGATATGGGGAAAAAAGCCAGAATGGGATACTGATTTTGGATGATCAGCCATGATCATATTGAAAGGCTGAATGGCCTACACCTGCACCTATTTTCTATGTTTCTATGTCTTTCCTTGTGATTGTGAAAGTGCTCTAATTTCTGTAACTTTATTCCTAGTCCTCTGAGATGCAAATCCATTCCTGCAGTTCTACCCATTTGCAGTCAAACCTCTGGAATTCCCTCTTCCCGTAAAAGATTTCTTATAAACATTAGATTGCTTCAATCTTTTCAAAATCGGCTTTGGTGCAGATTTTGCTGTATGATGCTCTTGTGAATCAGCATTGGGCATTTTCCTAGCTTCCCAGTGTCAGATATATCTGATCTAGTCTGGAAGATTTCAGGGCGGCACAGTGGTGTAGCGGTAGAACTGCTGCCTTACAGCGACAAGACCCGGGTGGTTCCTGACTACGGGCGCTGTCTGTACAGCGTTTGTACGTTCTCCCCGTCACCACGTGGGTTTTCTCCAAGATCTTCGATTTTCTCCCACAATCCAAAGATATACAGGTTTGTAGGTTAATTGGCTTGGTATAGATGAAAAATTGTCCCTAGTGTGTGTAGGTTAGTGTTAATGCCACGGTATGCCTCGAACAAGGATAGTTCAATGTACCCTACAAAGAGGCAGGCATAGCTGGGGTCCATGCGCGTGCCCATAGCTACGTCTTGGATTTGGAGGAAATGGGAGGAATCGAAGGAAAAGTTCGGTGGAGAGTATCAGTAGACGGGGATTGGTTGGTTCTGCGGTCGAGGAAGAAATGGAGGGCTTTAAGGCCCTCCTGGTGGGGGATGGAGGTGTAGAGTGACTGGACATCCATGGTGAAGATGAGGGAGTGAGGACCTGGAAAACGGAAGTCATGAAGGAGACGAAGAGCGTGTGAGGTGTCTTGGACATAGGTGGGGAGGGATTGGACCACGGGGGATAGGATGGAGTCGAGGTATGTGGAAATAAGTTCGGTGGGACATGAACAATGGGTCTGCTCGGACTGTCAGGTTTGTGGATTTTGGGGAGAAGACAAAATCTTCTCCCCAAAATCTTCAGTGTGGGGCTGGGGAACGATGAGGTTGGAGGTTTGGGAGCCGGAAGCGATGAAGCCAGTGATGGTGCTTGAGATAATGGCCTGGTGCTCGTGGTCCAAGGATAAGTAGGAGGAGTTGTCTGAGAGTTGGGGCCTGGCCTCAGACTGGTACAGTTCAGCGTGCCAGACTACCACGGCACCCCCCCTTGTCGGCAGGGGAGCGGCTGATGTCCCGCCGGCAGTTTAGAATGTAACGGTCTAAAGCAGGTAGATGGCCATGAGGGGGGGTCCAAGAGGAGGGGGTCCGTTGGAAACAGGAGAAGCAGTCATGACTCGGGGGTGAGGACTCCTTCCCATGGAAAAAAGCTTTTTTTTCTACCTTCGATTTTTCCAGCATCTGCGGTTCTTAAACATACTAGATATTCCAGTGTTGGGGAAACGTTTTAGATATTGGACCTTCAGTGCTGTATGGGTCGAGTTTACGTATTCTGTCTGTGATCAGATGTTCCAGTTTTCTTCCATATTAAAAAAAGACATGCTAACTTTTGAATGTCAGTCATCCCTCAGATAGGTTGGTAATTGGAAAATCAGTCAAAGTTAATAAGCATGTGAAAGAGAATACCTTGCAGAGTATTAGATGTTCCAGGGACTCGAATTTGATTGTAACTTTAGACTTTAGAAGCTGTTTATTGGACTTTGGATGTTCTCAATGATAGCATGTGCTTCTGCTGCGAGTTCCAGTTTATTTTCTCCCTAAAACATGCCCGCCAGTAAATTATCCTTTAGTGTAGGGAGGTTGCAAAATAATCACAGAATTGATTGGCATGAGAGAGAGAATGCGATGTGTAGGAAAGAACTGCAGATGCTGGTTTAAATCGGAGGTAGACACAAAATGCTGGAGTAACAGCAGGACAGGCAGCATCTCTGGAGAGAAGGGATGGGTGACGTTTCGGGTCAAGACCCTTCTTCAGACTCAATAGAGAGAATATGATGATTTGCTCAAGGGGAGAAATGACAACCCAATGGGCAGAATGACATTTTTCTGTTGCATTGTTTAGTTTCTGGTCTGAAAGATTCAGCTATTCACAAGAAAAACTTGTTCCAATATTGGTACACAATTATTGTTTTTGAATTTATCACTCTGTACTACATAACGTGTCTAGTATTTTCAATCCACACATCTTCAATGTTTAGAAATTGCTTATTGATATGAACGGTAACTCAAATCTTGTTACCTGTCTAGAATTATCAAAGGCTAGGACCATTTTATATACTAAGCTGATGTTTGTTCTGTCACTAATTTGATACTGCAGTTTGGCACCTGGTTATCTGGACGTTTCAAGATCTGTGAGGAGCACGTTGGAGGTCTGTATACTGTAATAACCCCAAATCGATCTTTAAGAAACCTGATTTAACATCATGCTTACCTCTTCTTAATTTGTAGAAGCTTTCAACAGTCAGTCAGAGAACATTCATTTGGAAACCTACTGCGTAACAGGTAAAACTAGTTTATCTTGCTATAAGAATAATGGATTGGAATTTAATGATTGTGAAATACCAACCATTAATGCTGTTTTAAAATGTAAAAATAACATTGACCTATGCAAAATGTCACTGGGCCTCTTGTACGTTAATCATATTGCATTCTTTGTTTGATAGTTGGACCTTGCAATGTACAAATAGTTAGCTGTTTTGCATGTTTATTGTGTGACTATAATTCAGAGTAGTTGCACTCATTCTCTTGAAGTCCTGAAAGGTGAGATTAGTTGTTATTTTTAAATTACTTATGTCTGTGTCTCTTACTAGCTGAAAATGTGTGACCAAGGAGTCAATTTGTTTTTTGTAAAATGTTTCTTTGCAGAACTGAATGACACAATGAAGCAAAATGTTCACTGGCCTGTGATATATGGAATAGGTAAGTATTTGTTGCATTTTTCACCCTCATTTGCATCACAATTCCATGTTAACATTGAAGTATCCTGAGCTGTGCAGCAACTGCTGATATGAACCTTAACAGCTGGATGCTATGTTTCCTAATGGGGTCCAAAGAACCATTTGGCACTGAGTACATTTCCATCCATCTACGAACCACTTTGTATTATAAGATGACTCCTTGCCCAAACAACAATTTTTTTGATCTCCCACTGTGTCTTTAGCATAAATATTATCACATGCTGGATCTCTGTATTTCAACATGGTTCTGCTGCTCATAATTAACCAAGTGATTGTTGAGTAATTTCTATTTTGTTTGAGTATTGGGTTAGAAATGCTCTCCAACTACATTAATTGACTTGGCTCCATAAATCAATGAAGTAACTTAAGAACCAATTACTGCAATGCTTAATTTTCCTGCAGCTGTAAATGTGAAAACTGGAGAGATTTTTCAAGCAACGTTCCCAGACCGAGGTCCAGATGAGGATGTTCGTGCTGCTCGGACTTTTCTGGGAGGTTCTGTAAGTTTGTCGCTTCGAACTAAATGATTTTAAAGTTACCTGAAGTGGGCTGGCATGGCAAAGTAGAAATTACCCTGCGGTTATCTGTTTTGTCTTTAAAGATGATATCAATTTATGATGCAAAAGCAGAACAGATGCAGATTGAACCGTATGAGTGGATTCCATTTCCAACTGCTGAATTCTGGTTACAGCAGCCTGACCATAGAATATTACAGGTACAGCAAATTGCTCAACATAAGCAGTTCAATGTCCTGATGTAAATATTCAAATCTAACTACCTTCTTCATGTTGTGTTTCTTTTGAACAGTATTTTTCAACATCTCCTGTAGTTGAGCCCCCACACTTTGTAAAGCACTTGAAGAACATTTTCCAATTTCTGACTACCTCTCCAGAAGAGGCACTATTTCCTAAGGGTGAGTCTAGGATCTACAAAAAAACTGCAGCTGGTTTTTGGGAAAGGATCCATTATGCTACTTAAACATTTCTGCTACTTGTCTATAATGGTTTTATTCCTTCTAATTAAGTTGAACCCAAAGGATTGGCAGTTCATACAACAAAATTAATATTTCCATTCAAATTACTTGCTACTAAGTATTCCTGTGAGGCTTTAGTTTTTCAATGTTGTTATACCAGAGGTTGGAGATGGGTCCATATGGAAATTTGTTAATTTATTGAAACTAGCATCTATAATGAAAAATAAAAATACTTTGTGCAGAACGGCGTTCTGATTTATTCTTGAAGATTGCCACTCCCCTGCATCAACACCGGACGGAACTGGTTGCAGACAACAATATTGGTGAAGCAGCAGAACGAGGAATGAAATGCACTTCCATAGAGTATATACTTTAATGAGGTTGAATTTCACTTATTAAACATTTTATTTGATTTTGAACTAAAAATCCAAACAACTTCTTGCTTGAAGCTTAAATCGTCTTTAAATTAAGATGTACAGAATGGGTATACAGTTAAAGGACAAAATCACCAATGTGCAAAATTAACAGCAATAAAGTTTGACTAATTTTAAATGATTACAAACTAACCCGTTCATAGGACAATAGCATACTTCATTCTACTGCAATGTAGGAAGGAAAGCTATAGGTTTCTTCACACTCTACAGAAAACAAAACAATTGCACTTGAGATTCATCCCACTTCCCAGATTCCATTAGAGATCAATATTAAAATCAAACTTTCAATTACAATTGGCAGCAGGAAACAGACATGAAATTCCTAGTCATGTCACTGTCATGTGCAAATCCTACTTCAAGGCATTCAACAGTAGTATCCTTACTGCATGTAGTATTATATGGCACAGTTCGCTTAAAGATTCCATTTTATCCCAAATATTGGACGTGTGCTTTCTTTGAATTTGCAGTCTTCCTGCTACAAAGGTGTGTCTTTCATTTTATCTAAGACTTCCTTTCTCCACATCTTCAGCTTCTGTTATAGAGCTTGGCTGAACTTCTGCTATTTCGATACCATTTGTATCAGATTTTTCTGGCTCATAGCCTGAAGGAAGCTCCAAATTATCATTTGAAAGCATTGGAATATTTGCGGATATCATTTTCACCTCAAGTCTAGTTATTTCATGGGTGGTTTCAGATTCCTCTACTTCGTCTGTGTGATTCATTGAAGAGGTTTCGGTGATCACATCTGAAATAGAAGTCTTGGAAGACCTTCTAAACATTTTCTGTCCTATAAAGACATACAATAAGCATTCTTAGTGCAATGTTTATGCTGGGAAATTATTCAGACTTAAAAGATTTGCAAAGATACACAAGTTAAATTACAAATTCTAGTCTATACTTGTTACAGAATCAAAATTGATAACATTCTTCGATCAGATTTATGTTTTATTTCCAAGCACAAAATGATGTAAACACCCAGCAGGCGAGGCAGCGAGTATAAAGAGAATCTCACTTACTGGAGGGACAACACTGAAATTTTAAATCAAGGAAATTAGATGTAATCCACTTTGACTTTAAAATAAAATTATTGATCTGTAACTTTAACATACTTAAGACTGTGGCATGTGGATAGTAAAGTATACCTGGTGACTTGTGTTTAGTGTGATCGACTGTAGGAGTTGTGGCTGGAGTTACTCCAGATGTCTGGGCGTCCATTTCAGACACATTTTCTGTTAATTCCAGAAAACCTGACATATTGATCAGAAACAAAAATAGAAATGGAGAAATTATAAATATGGAAAATCGCAAAATGCATTGAGGTTTAAATTAGAGGATAATTTAATATCAGTATACAAATTCAATTGACTTCTTTCCCAGCCAAATATTTAAAAATTGGATATCTATACTATGAATATAAATGCCCCCATTAATAGTTCAAAATACTTACATTGAAATGGCCAATAATTTAAAAGGGCTAAAATTAGTACAGTAAATAACCCTGGTTCAATGTTTTGAATTTGATTCCTTTATTGTCATTCAGACCTTTCGGTCTGAACAAAATTTCGTTGTACCCGTTCATAGTGGAATTTGGTTATAGGGGACAGCCCTGCCAACGCCACGCCCAGCTCACACTGCCTCCCCGGCCACTTACAGCCACAACGACAATAGAGCAGACACGGCGACCGAGTGCATTAGTTGGTGGTAGCAGCCCAAAGAAAGCCCTGTCGGCAGGGGCTGCAACACGAGTCGCAACAATAGCTGCATCAAAAACTATCCGTGTGGTGGGTGAAGAAGGGCTTGCTGGTGCAGACCAGTGGCATCGATGCCTAGTTTAGTTTAGAGATACAGCGTGGAAACAGGCCCTTCGGCCCACTGAGTCCGCTCTGACCAGTGATCCCTGCACATTAACACTATCCTACGTTCAAGTTCACATTATCACATGCACCAATTAAGGTAGTGATATTAGCGTTACCATGCAGCCATACAATTAAAAGAACACAATCTATATTACTAAATCTCTGATCTTGACCGCTTTTGGCCGACTGTGCTGCAATTTCCGAGAGAACGTCGCCACCTACGGCCGTCATTTTTGGCCACCTCGCTCAGAGCCCCCCTCCGCCGTATGAGTGCGCAGGATTTGTTCCGTCGATGAAAAATGAGATATTAATGTTTTTACAAAATGCCCCATTCTCTCTGCTGCCCCTGCTGGCGGCAGGGGAAGGGACTATAAAACCGGGAAGTGTCCTTCCTCTCTCAGTCTCTGCCAGACCAGGAAGCGAGAAGGTCACTGCTCTCTGAGCTGCGAATGATACTGAACGCATGTCTACTCCACGGTGAGTCCCCTTGATGTGGCTGTAAAGTGACTACAGCCCTTTTTTAACAAGTTTGTGTTCACAAAATGAATTTTGGTTGTCGGGTGTCTGCGGCCCAATTGTTTGCCTCGCCTTTTTGACAAGTTTGTGTTTACAAAATGAATTTTGGTTGTCGGGTGGCTGCAGCCCAATTGTTTGTCTTGGCTTTTAAAATCGTTGCAACAGTTGGATGCCTGCCTAAGCATCCATACGGCCCACAATGTCTATACTAGCCTTCTGGAAACTAGTACCTTCAATCCGCAACACCCATAGTAGCGCAACAGACAGCCCCCCCACTGGCGAGCAGTATTGGAATTGGTGGAGAGGTGGAATATTGCGTTGGTGACCAGCCCTCCCGTATGATGCTGGGTCCCAACGGGTCCCACTTAGTCTAGTACACGATAGAACTCAAGATAAACATCCACCACAGTGATATCTGTGATGGAAGGCAATAAAGTTCAGTCAGTCTTCCTCCTTTTGTTCACCCGTGTTTGGGGCCTTGACCCCCCCCCCCCCGTAGTCACCGCTACTGACGGCCCAATGTACAGGCCCTCTCGTCGGGATGATCGAAGCTCTGACGCGGGACGGTTGGAACACACTTGGAATGCCCGAATCGGCCACTTTCTTACCGGAGACCGCGGCTTCTCGATGTTATAGGTCGCAGGCAAGCCAGCGGTCGGAGCTCTTCTCTGGTGATCCCCAGCAAGGGTACCCTGGGTCCGGGATGGTAAGTCCACGCCACACCCGCAGCTAGAAGCTCTGCAGACCGCGGCCTCACGATGTTAAAGTCAGCAGGCCGGCGGTATCTGGCTCCACGATGGAAGCCCGTGCTGAAGCTCTGGGCCAGCTCCGGGAAAGGCCGCACCAATCCAAGTTATTAGGCCGCAAGGGCGGCGAAAATGCGACCAAGAGAATAGTCGCATCCCCGTCGAGGTAAGTGACTGGAAATGGTTTCCCCCCCTATTCTCCTCCACCATCCCCCACATAAAAACATTCCGAGAAACATTAACACATACATTTAGACACACTAAGAAAACAAAAAATTTGAAATGGCTGACAACGCTGCTGGTGAGGTGCCACCCAATGACACACTGGGAACAATTTTTACATTTACCAAGCCAATTAATCTGCATACCTGTACGTCTTTGGAGTGTGGGAGGAAACCGAAGATCTCAGAGAAAACCCACACGATCACGGTGAGAACTTAAAACTGCGTACAGACAGCACCCGTAGTTGGGATCAAACCGGGTCTCTGGCGCTGTAAGGCAGCAACTCTACCGCTGCCTCACCGTGGCTGCCCTCTTTAGTTTTAAGGTTAAACAACTGAGTGCTGGAATAACTGAGCTGATTGATTCACTAAAGTCACCCATCAATGTTCTCCATCGCTGCTGCCTCACCTGTTGAGTTATGCCAGCTCTTTGTACCTTTTGTGTGTAAACCATCATCCATAATTCTTTGTTTCAACTGCATATAATGATAATACCTTGGTAATAGCAGACCATCAGCACCAGTTAAACCCCCCCCTCACAAATGGTCTTTTATTACAAGAGTTAACTGTAATTAAAATGTGTTTCTGGTAGGGAGGATGTGGAGGCTTTGAAAAGGGTCCGGAGGTGGTTCACCGGAATGATATCTGGATTAGTTAGAGGATATTAGCTAGAGGGAGCTGTTGAACAGTCTTGGGTTGTTTTCTCTGGAACGCTGGACGCTACAGGGAGATCTGATAGAAGTATATACAATTATGAGAGGTATAGATTGGACAGACCATCAGAACCATTTTATTTAGATGGAAAATGCAAATACAAAGAGGGCATGGCTTTAAGATGCAAGGGGTAACATTTAAAGATATGCAAGGCATGTTTTTCTTTACACGGGTGGTGGCTGAGGCAGATATAATAGTGGCATTTAAGAGACTTTTGGATGGGGGAATATGGAGGAATATGGATAATGTGCAGGCTGGTCTGGACACAGAAATTGTAGCCTGCTCTTGTGCTGTACTATGTTCTATGATGATTGTTTTATTCTTTAAACAAAGGGTGGCACAGTGGTTTACCGCACCAGAGACCCGGGCTCGATCCTGACTACAGGTGCTGTCTGTACAGAGTTTGTATGTTCTCCCCATCACATGGTTTTTCTCTGAGATTTTCGGTTTCCTCCAGACGACATAGGTTTGTAGGTTATTTGGCTTGGTATAAATGTAAAATCAGTGTGTGTGAGTGAGTGGGCCAAGGGACTTGTTTCCACACTGTATCTCTAAACACTAAATAAATAAACCAAATCGGTTTAGGTCACATATACTGAGGTACAGTGAAAAGGTTTGTTTTACATGCTGTTAAAACAGATCAGCGAACACTATAGTAAACCCTCATTATGATTGACCATGGGGGTGGGAGGGAGAGATGGTGTCCATTATTGCTGATTGGCTGCAATACAGAGTAGTAAGGGATTACCAAGTAATAAAGTATCATTGCACAAGTATACAAAGAACTGCAGATATGGTTAACGTATGAAAGTGCATATAGTGCTAGAGTCAACAGGTCAGGCAGCATTTCTGGAGAACATGGACAGGTGACCATGTGATAGGAGTAGAATTAGGCCATTCGGCCCATTCTCCCCATAACCACTGATTGTGCCGTTTCAGACAGAGACCAATCTTCAGACTCAGTCTGGAAGTGAGACTGGAATTCAGGCGAGTTGATGGCCCTGGCCCACTGGTGGCTGGGGGAAGAGGTGAGGATCAGTTATTGGTCAGAGGTATGGATTGGCGGCGACAGCGGCAGGCACAGACTGGAAGTGGCCAAGGAAACTGTGGGCTGGCAGTGGCAGCAGAAGGTCCAGCCTAGAAGTGGCCTGGGGGGATTGTGGGGGGCGGCCCCAGCAGCCTGGCTTGGGTCTGGCCTGGAAGTGGCTGGGGAGGCAGATGGCTGTCCAGCCTGACGATGAAGGTTGGTACGAATGGTCTGGAAGTAGCTGGAGTGGTGAGGGTCGGCAGCGGCGTCCGTGCTCCCGGCCTCCGGGAGACTGGGGAAAAGGTGAATGTTGACACTGCATCTCCCTGCGGTGCAGCGGGTCTCGGCCTTGTTGCGGCCGGATGTGCAGCACGATCCATTAGTGGGTCTCAACCCGAAACATCACCTATCCATGTTCTCCAGAGATGCTGACTGCTGAGGTACTCCAGCACTTTGTGTCCTTCAGCATTGCACAAGTGTTGATTGAAGCAATTGCTTGTCAATTTCAATGACCTCCCACAGTATACTGGCAGCCTGTGTGCTTAGGGACAGTGGTGTCTGATTACTGTGAGGACGCTCCGTCCTCTGAAACTAAAATCCCTTATAAAGAGTCTGTAATAACGAGTGTTTACTGTGTGCATAAATACAATCGTCAAACTCTAGCACAATAGGTAGAGCAAAGGAGAAGTTAGAGTGCAGAATATTGTTCACAGCATGGTACTGCACCAATTCTATGGACGATGTCAGGAGAAAAGGAATAGGTGACGTTTTGGGTCGACACTTCTTCAGTCTCAATGCAGAATGTCACCTATTCCTTTTCTCCAGAGATGCTGTCTGACCTGCTGAGTTACTCCAGCTTTTTGTGTCTATCTTCAGTTTAACCCAGCATCTGCAGTTTCTTCCTACACAAGTCTGGTGGTATGTGATTTCAAGCTTCTATGCGCCATCTTTATATTTATTTTTCAATTAAGCAGTACTTATGCTTAACTAAATGCAATAACAATTTACAGATAAACAAAGTCACAATAACATTTTTGATTTTAGCTAATGCTGCATATAAAGCAAAACAAAATATTTGTACTCTTAACATTTAAATAGTGCAATCTTGTACCAAAATAACACTCGGTTTGTATGATTATTGTTCTCATGAAATATCAATTGATCATGATCAATTTCCCTCCTGGGATGAACAAAAGTTCTATCGTATCGTAATTATGCATGATAATGCTTAAACAGAGTAACATCCATTTACTGATGGAGGGCTATATATCTAGTCCCGCAAAGCAAATTGTTGAAGTAAGTGGCAGAACTGGTAGTTCGATTATAGTTGCTATATTTTGACAATTTAAAATTGGTGCAAACCTGTACAGCAAACTTCAGGAAACTCATTTACTGATACATTTCACAGAGCTTGAGTGTGGTATATGATTCCATAGAACTTTATTTATCCAAAGAGGGAAATTAATCTACCAACAATCATAAAAACACAAAATACCTGAAACATGAATTTAAAGTGCTTGGGGTAGGATGTGCAAAGATTGGAGAGGGGAGTCAGTCTCAGTCTGACTGAGTGAAATGAACAGGGTGAGCTGTATTGTCCAGGATGCTCCACAGTTACATTGGAGCCTCAATGTAATTCTCTTCCAAAACCTGATCTATTCCTCTCACGATCTTATACACCCTACGAAGATCACCCCTCATTCTCCTGTGCTCCATGGAATAGTCACAGCCTACTCAAGCTCTCCCTATAGCTCACACCCTCTAGTCCTGGTAAAATCCTCGTAAATTTTCTCTGTACCCTTTCTAGCTTGACAACATCTTGACAACAGTGCTCAGAACTGAACACAATACTCTAAATGCGGCCTCACCAATGTTTTATACATCTGCAACATGACCTCCCAACTTCTATACTCAATAAACTGGCTGATGGCCAATGTGCCAAAAGTCTTTATGACCACCAGATCTATCTGCGACTTCACCTTCAAGGAACCATGCACATGCACATCTAGATGCCTCTGTCCTACACTCCCCAGAGGCCCACCATTCACTGTGTAGGTCCTGCCCATATTAGACTTCCCAAAATGTAACACCTCACATATCCCTGCATTAAATTCTATCAACCATTCCTCAGCCCCTGATTCCACCTGGCCAATCGATCAAGATCCTGCTTCAATTTTTCACAACTATCATCACCATCTACACAATCACCCATTTTTGTATCTTCTGCAAACTTGTTAATGTTGCCATGTATGTTCTCATCCAAATCGTTGATGTAGATGGCAAACAGTAACAGGCCCAGCACCGAACCCTGAAGCACACCACACGTCATAGGCCTCCAGTCAGAGAAGCAACCTTCCGCCATTACCATCTACATCCTTCCATGAAGCCAATTTTCTATCCATTTCTATTTCTCCTTGGATGCCAGGCATACTAACCATCCAGAGCAGCCAACCATGCGGGACATCTGTCGAATGCTTTGCTGAAGTCCATATATCCAACTTCTACAGCTCTGCCCGCTTCGAGCTTTTTGGTCACGTCTTCAAAAAAACTCAGATTTGTGAGACACGACCTCCCATGTACAGAACCATGCTGACTATCCCTAATCAGCCCTTGTCCGTCTAAATGCCTGCATATCCTATCCCTCAGAAGACTCTCTAGTAACTTTCCGACTATAGATGTTAAGTTCACCGGCCTATTGTTGCCAGCATTTTCCCTGCAGCCCTTCTTGAATAGAGACACAACATTTGTCACCCTCTAGTCTTCCGGCATCTTTCCTGCATTTAAAGACGACTCGTAAATATCAACCAGAGCTCCTGCAATTTTCCCTATGGTTTCCCATAATGTCCTCGAATATATCTGGTCAGGCCCTGGAGATTTGTCTACCTTCATACACGATAGTACCTTTAGCACCTCTTTGAGCGTAACACTGATTGCTCTCAAGACACCTCCATTGACTGCCCCAAGTTCCTCCACCCTCCTGTCTTTCTCCTTGGTAAATACAGAGTAAAATTACTCATTGACAACCTTGCTCATCTCCTGTGGCTCCACACAGAGTTGATTCCTGAGGGGTCCGACTCTCTCTCTCTAGTTACCCCCTTATGTATTTATAAACTATCTTGGGACTGTCCTTAATGCTATCAGCCAGCGCTATCTCCTTGCCCCTTTTTTTGCCCTTCTGATTTCTTTTTTTACTTTGCTCCTTAGTTACCAAAACTTTTCCGGGGATACACTTGATCCCAGCTATCTATACATGTCCAATGTGCCCTTCTTATTCTTGACCAATGCCCCAATTTTGCTCGGCAGCCAAGCTTCCTTAAGTTTGCTTGTCTTGCCTTTCACTCAAAGAGGGATGTGAGCACACTTTTAAAAACATCCCACTTGGCTGATGTTCCTTTCCCCTCAAATATCCTGCTCCAATCAACATGAGCGAGACTTTCATGCCCTCAGAGTTGGCAGTACCCCAATTTAGCATTTTAACACCTGGGCCCTCTTTGTCCCTATCCATAACTATGTTGAACCTAATCGGACAGTGGTTACTGGTCCCAAAAGGTTCTTCCATGAACACTTCATTCACATTTGGCATGTTTACCTGCTGAGGGAGGTTGTGATTTGTGTTTGAAATCTCAAATCCTTGCTGAAAGTTAATTAGTATCCATAGTCCAATTTTGAATTCCTGATAATTATTTTAATGAAAACATAAGTAAGCCACTGGGCAGCACGGTGGCGCAGCGGTAGAGTTGCTGCTTTACAGTGCCAGAGACTCGGGTTCGATCGTGGCTACGCGTGCTTGTCTATGGAATTTGTACGTTCTCCCGGTGACCGAGTGAGTTTTCTCAGAGAACTTTGGTTTCCTCCCACACTCCAATAACGTACAGGTTTGTAGGTTAATTGGCTTGGTATAAATATAAAAATTGTCCCTGGTAGTGTGTGGGGATCGCTGGTTGGTGCAGAATCTGGGTTGGTTTCCGCGCTGTATCTCTAAAATAAACCAAACGACTTTAATTTCACGATAAAATCTAATTATTGATCTGTAAAGCTAACCAATTCAAACTTGAACAACAAGGTTCACAAGTGAATATTCCGTAAATTAGTTAAATATGGGCTCTTTCTGTAGATGACATGTGCATGTACCTTTAATATAGTTACCTCACCACTACTAACCACTCCCCATATCACAAGTATAATTACAACCTCCCCACCCACTGTCCTCTCTCTAGTCAGCGTGACAGACCACGTACAGCTAGTGCTCTCTGTAATGTAACAGTATGAATAAAAGAAGTAAAGCTACAGTGTGTTGAAACCACTTCTTTACATGGTGTCATACCCCTTACCCTTGCGCCTCCTGTCTATCGGTTGTTTATTTAGTTTTTGCCCCAGTTTCTTGTTCCCTCTCTATATTTCCTTGTTATGGCCATTTCCTGCCGCAAACCCGATGTGCTCGTTTTCGATTCAGACATTGCCCATCGATGGGATGTCTTTAGACCTGACTTCGACCACTATGTCACAATCGCTCATCCTGCCGCCACCCCTGCGGTCAAAGCTTCTCTGCTTCTCAACCTGGCTGGTCCCGATGCCCTGGAACGGTCCGACTTTTTCGTCTATGATGAGGGTGAATCTGCTCGGGACCCGGTATGTTTATTGGCTAAGTTTACTGCGATTTGCAACATTCCCTCTAACTGCATCTTAGAACGTTTTAAACTGTTCGGGCGGCGTCGGCACCCGCATGAATCTGCTGAGAACTATGTCGCTGTGCTGCGGCACCTGGCCAGGCGCTGCCGCCTTGACACTCTGACCCCCGAGGAACTGACCAGGGACATTCTGGTTTGTGGTCTACGCGATGAAAAGCTAAGGGCTGAACTTTTGCGCAAGCCCGACCTGTCCTTTAATGAGGCTATGCATGCTTGCCGTTTGGCCGAAGCTGTCACCTCGGCGGTGTCACCGGCTGATCACGACATTAACTATGCCAGCGTTACCAGCCGTCGGCGGAACATGACCCCGCCACGACCACCGGGGTCCGGCGCTGCTCCCGGGGGACGTACCCAGCGTAGGTGCCCCAATTGCAACTTTTCCACACATCAGTTCAATGTATGCCCTGCCTTGGGTAAAACATGCAACTACTGCAGGAAATTGAACCATTTTTCTGCTGCCTGCCGTTCCCGTAGGAAGCCTGTTGCTGCTCCAAGGCGTATGTTGAACAACTTGGAGCAAGCTGATAGTGAGCTCGGTTCCCAGTACCAGCCCTACGAACTCCCTGTGTCTGACTTGGGTTCCTCTCAGGGGGAGACCAGCATATTTTCTCTGTTGGATGCACCTGCTGTGATAACAGACCCTTCAGTTCGCGTAACTGTACACAACTCGACCTTCACCGCGAAGATTGATACCGGTGCCGTCGCAAATGTAATGTCTACAACTCTCTTCAGGAAGATAAGAACTAATGAGCCAGTCACTTCTGATCGCTCCACTTTACATGCGTACGGGGGAGGGGTGCTTGTTCCTGTGGGAAAGGCAACCCTGCACTGCAAGATACTGGAGACCACTCGGCCCCTCACTTTCTGTCTTCTCGATTCCAACTGCATTACCCTGTTGGGCATCCAAGCATGCCAGGACCTGGGCCTGGTCTCCTTCCACTGGGACATCCACAAGGTGCAGGCCCTAATGAACCCGTTGATCGAATATCCTGACCGCTTCGATGAAGAGCTGGGCGAGCTGTCCTGCAGCTACAAGATTGCTGTTGACCGCATGGTCGAGCCTGTGATCCGTGCACCACACCGTGTCTCCTTCGCCATGAAGGACAAAGTGGAATAAGCGCTGCACAGCATGGTACAAATGGGCATCCTAAAGGTGGTCAGCGAACCCACCCGGTGGGTCTCCACCATGGTTGTTGCCGCGAAAAAGGACAAAGGCGAAATACGCATTTGCATCAACCCCAAAGACCTGAACCTTGCCATCAAACGCCCACACTACCGCATGAGAACCGTGGAGGACGTCGCTGCGCAGGTTGGTCCGGCCACAATCTTTTCTGTCCTCGATGCCAAGAGCTCCTTCTGGCAGATACCGCCTGACGAGCAATCCTCCTACCTGACTACTTTCAGCACCCCCTTCGGCAGGTTTAGGTTCCTCCGGATGCCATTCGGAATCAACTCTGCCAGCGAGGTGTTCCAACGGACAATGGAGCAACTGTGTGCCATCATCATTGACGACATCCTGGTCTACGGTAAGGATGTCGCCGAGCACGACTTCAACCTCCGCCAAGTCCCAAACCGGGCCCGGAAGATCAACTTGAAACTAAACCCAAAGAAGTGCTGGTTCCGCGTCCCGGAGGTCACATATGTTGGACATGTATTCACAGCCTCGGGGCTGAAACCCGACCCGCAGAAAACGGCCGCCATCTCCGAGATGTCATCACCTACTGATGTGCCCAGCCTGCAACGTTTCCTGGGCATGGTTAATTACCTGGGGAAGTTTATCCCCGACCTCAGCGAGCTGAGCGCACCGCTGAGGGACTTAACAAAGCAGGACACGGCCTGGGCTTGGTTCCCTCAGCACCAGAAAGCTTTCGACATCCTCAAATCCAGGCTGATCAGTACCCCCACACTCAAATTGTTTGACCTGCAGCGTCCTATTATTGTCACCTGCGACGCCTCTCAGTTCGGGCTCGGTGCCGCTTGTCTACAGCTCCATGACAGCTTGCAGCTACCTGTGTCCTACGCGTCCCGCACCATGACCCCTGCAGAGCAGCGCTATGCTCAGATCGAAAAGGAGTTGCTGGCTGTGGTGTTTGCCTGCTCAAAGTTTAAGGACTACATTCTTGGTAACACTTTCACCGTTGAAACCGACCACCAGCCGCTTGTCACCATCCTTAACAAGCCGATCCATGTTGCCTCATCTCGACTGCAGCGCATGATGCTGCAACTCCAGCGTTTCACTTTCAAAATTGTCTATCGTCAGGGCAAAGACATGTTCGTGTCCTACACGCTTTCCCGCGCCCCGCTAACGTCCACCGATCGCCACCCCTATGAAATGTCCGACCTGATGGTGCTCAATGTGAATATTGTCCCTTTGCAGCAGATGCAGTCCCTGGTCCAGCACACTGCTGCTGATCCTGCCATGCAACAGCTTGCTGCCATCATCCAGCAGGGCTGGCCCGACCGTCCTTCCGCCTTGCCAGCTGGTGCCGTGCCCTACTTCCTGGTCCGTGATGAACTCGTGGTTGTGAAAGGACACAAGGTTGTTGTGCCTGCTGCGCTGCACGACCACTACTTTCAGGCCGCTCACCGCGGTCATCCTGGGGCCGAGGCCACATTGTCTCACGCCCAGAGCCAGTTCTACTGGCCTGGTATGGCTCAATACATCCGGTAGAGGGTCTCCTCGTGTTCTACCTGCAACAGTCTCGCCCCCCCCACCAACAGCGACAGCCGCTTCTGCAGCAGCCTGCCCCCGGACTGCGCTGGATGGCGGTACTGACATTTTCGAATGGCGAGGCAAACACTTCCTGGTCCTTGTCGACTCTTACTCCAACTGGTTCGAGGTTGACCAGCTGCACTCCCTCACCTCTTCGGCCGTTGTCGATAAGCTGCTCCTCCACTTCGCTACCTTCGGCTCCCCGGCAAGCCTGCAGTCGGACAACGGCAGCCAGTTCACCAGCTCCGAGTTTCGGGCTTTCGCGGCCAGCTGGAACTTCCGACACTTCACCAGCAGCCCTTAGTACCTGCAAAGCAACGGTCTGGCCGAGCGCGCCGTCCACAGTGCAAAGAACTTGCTGGAACAGTGTCGTCTGTCTCACTCCGATTTTTATCTTGCCCTCCTTAACCTTCGCAACATCTCCCGCGACCCTGCAATGGGCTCCCCTGCTCAGCGGCTCATGTCTCGCACCACCAGACTACCAATCCCGGTGGCCCAGCGCTCCCTCATTCCCTCCGTCCTCAAGCCCGCTGCTGTCCAGGAACGCATTGCCCTCAAGCACGATGTCCAGAAGCGCTCCCATGATAAATCCTGCCACCCCCTTCCGCGCCTTTTCCCCGGTCAGGTCGTCCGCATGCAATCCCCCTCCGGTCACCCCAGGCGAGCCACCATCATCGGCTCTGCTGATTCGCCTCGGTCCTATCTTGTCGACCATGCGGGAACCGTTTACCACCGATCCCGCCAACACTTGCGGCTCGTCAACGAGCCTCCACCACCTCCCGCGGACCCTTTTGCTCCCCCCGCTGCAGTCTCGGCCCCCGGCCGCTGCTCCGCCCGCCGCTCCTCGCATGCCTCGGTCTCTGCCCTCTCAACTCTATCAATCCGTTCCACCCCCGGCTCTTCCTCCCTCGCCAGCCCGCGCGCTGCCGGCTGCTGTGCCCGCATCCCCTCCTTCATCTCCGCCTACTCCATCCCCTCCCAGCTCCCCCGTTCCGGCTCGGCCGTCTGCACCGGTTCCACTTCTTCCTGCAGGGAGGGAAGATGGCGAGATGCGAACCCGGTCGGGACATGTCGTCAAGCCGCCTGTCCGTTATGGCGACTTTGCTTAACCGTTTATAGCGCATGAGACGTGGTCGCCCTGTAACTATCCTGTTGGTCTTTCATTTCTAAGGGGAAGGATGTAGATGACATGTGCATGTACCTTTAATATAGTTACCTCACCACTACTAACCACTCCCCATATCACAAGTATAATTACAACCTCCCCACCCACTGTCCTCTCTCTAGTCAGCGTGACAGACTACATACAGCTAGTGCTCTCTGTAATGTAACAGTATGAATAAAAGAAGTAAAGCTACAGTGTGTTGAAACAACTTCTTTACACTTTCTCACACCAATTTACTGCTTTAGACTTGCCTTGAGTGTGGATGTCGGAGATTGAGGCTGTAGACTTACTAATGGGCCTGTCCCACTTAGGCCATTTTTCAGGCGAGTGCTGGCGACTGTCAAGTTGCTGGCAGTCGCCTCAAAAACCAGCAACTGGAACGGCGACTGTCAGAGTGCCACACACACACACATCGCTTCCTTCACCAGCCTGTTATGCAGGCGGGGGGAGCACTGTCTAAGAGAAATTCACACGGAGCAACGCCAAGGTGATGCACACACACACCGCGAAGAACAAGAAGGTGGCGCTGTAATTAAGACAGCTAAAGCACAGTGTACAGTAAGTCCTTTAAAAGGGAGGAGGGGGAAGACAGAGGGGGGAGCAGGAGTGGAGACAACTTCTAAGAAGCCTGAGATAACCGACCAAACATTAACATTACCGGTCGGTTATCCTTGGTTCTGAAAACTACTGCTTGCGTTTTGTTTTCCCAATGAGCAAATGAAATTCACCGGTCAGCACCGGCTACAACCCACAAGAACCTTCGACCTCCTGGCGAACCACCTACGGCACGAAAATTCTCGCTACTCTCCATGGCGGCTTCGTTCTGGTTGCCGCTATTTTTTCAACATGTTGAAAAATTCACTACTTGTGAACATGTGGCGACTGCATAAGTCTTCTGCAATCGCCTAAAACGTCACCTAAGGCCCATAACACTTATGGGTCTTAGGAGATTTGTGAGCTGTGGAATTCTCTGCATCAGAGTGGTGGAGGCCGGTTTTCTGAATACTTTCAAGAGAGAGCTAGATAGGGCTCTTAAAGATAGCAGTCAGAGGATATGGGGAGAAGGCAGGAACGGGGTACTGATTGGAGATGATCAGCCATGATCACATTGAATGGCGGTACTGGCTCGAAGGCCGAATGGCCTACTCCTGCACCTATTGTCTACTGTATTTAGATTCAATGTTTAAGTGTTACAATATTTTATTCATTGAGACACAATGAGTAGAAAGCTTTAAATATACTTTTAAGACTAGAATAATATACCTATAAGACTAATATAATGGAAATATATTCACAGTGGAACAGAACTGATATCTCACCTCCTGAAAGATTGAATGATTTCCCTTTAACGGATCTCTGTACTGGAGACAGCCAGTTCAGCACTGAGCCAACTAGAGGAATCTGTCGCAGAACTCCCTTCAAAAGTAGAACATGAAGAATAGCCATAAATGCACAAAGATAAACAGTATTTTGCCTTGTGAACTTGGCCTGGTCCATTCCAATTTAAAACGTAAAAATTATTTTGCTGTCAGCAACTCTAATTGTAATTTAACTCTTACAAGACCAAGGTTTTGCATTTTGACAAGTAAAACCAGGGTAAAATGAACACAGTAAACGCTATGGCCCTGCATGCAGTTTGTTGTGGAACAGAGAAACCCAAGGGTACCTTGAAACAGATGGCACATGTAGATAGGGTGGTGAAAGTGGTGTTTGGCATGCATGCCTTCATTGATAGTGGTGGGACATCATAGAGATTACACTTGGTACACTGTGCACAGTTCTAGTTGCCCAGCTGTAGGAAACATTTCATTAAGCTGGAAAGGATGCAGAAAAATTTGCACGGCTATTACTGGGATAACTTGAGTTATAATAAGGCTGGATAGGTTGAGACTTTTTTCCCTGGAGCGTAGGAAGTTGAGCAGTGACCTAAGTGGCATGAAAATCATGAGTGAGGTAGATAAGGTGGATGGTCTGTCTTTCTTCCAAGAATACAGGAACATCTAAAACTAGGGAACGTAGATCTAAGGCAAGAGCGGAAACATTTTAAAGGAATCAGCAGGGTAGCTTTTTCTACACAGGGTGGTGGCAAAAGCTGCTGGAGTACCTAAGACCTTTGGCAGATACATGGGCTAAAATGTGTTGCAGGATATGAAACAAATGGTATAAACTCTGATATCTTAGTTGGCTTAGACAAGATAGGCTAATGAATCTGTTTCTGTGCTGTATGACTAACTAATAAGTAAATTGCCATTATTAATTCTCTTGATGCATTTAAAATGTAAATTCAGGTTAACTATCGTTACTAGCATTAAAAATGAACACGTTTTTACATTAAATTCTAATGTGCAGCAATAATGAATGGTTCTTCTCTGAGATGATGAAATTGTTTAATCATTATTCTGTCCTGTGACTAACATTTCTTGACCAAAAAGTAATTATTTTGAAGAATTACTTTTTGGCCAAGAGCAAATAGTCTTAACAATTCAGCTGAAATAATTCCAGACTAATGAACTATTTACAATAATGCTCTCACTGTGGATATTCTGATGCAGTCAGAGAACATTTTTAAACTTTCAAAAATTACATGCACAAGAAAAATGATGCACGAGTTGAAATTAATCTTGGTTGAATATTTGCTTTGGGGTGTGTAAAAATACACCTGAAGTTTATGGAAGCTGTGCTTATATTATGGATACCAGTTTCTATAAATAAAAATAATTTTTTGTGGCTCCTGAATTATATGGTTTGCTCCTCTGGAATGAGATGAGAGCAACATAAATTTATAGACTTATGGTGTTTAAATTTTAGGCCATTTAGGAGCACAATAGAAATGGGAAACAAAATCTTGTTTGAATTTGGGGCATGGTTCAGGAACTACACTTTGTATCTTGTAACAAAACCAGCCCAAGGTGATTTTTCCTGGGAGTCTTTTTGAAGATTTTAACCCAAATGATACAAACAAGTTCCATTATGTAAAAATACATACTTCTAAATAAAAGCATAATTCTGCATTGATACCAATTTTGTCTGTGTCCAATAAAAAATAGAAGATGTAGGAAACACTCAGGTGAAGCAGAATCTGTGGAGAACATGATTTTACAATGACACTTTCCTTACAAATGCTGCCTAATCTACTAGTATTTTCAGCTGTTTTTTTCTTTTTTTCCCCAACATTTGCAGAATTTTTCAAACAGTTGATAAAATTCCATATATTTAAATATGTCATCAAAATGTGGCACGTTTAAGCCAATAGTATGTGTACCTACCTCTTCAAGTAGTTTAGCTTCACTGGCCTTTTGCAGCTCCTGCTCTGCTTCAACAATTCCTTTTCGGACTATCTCAGTCATGTTCTCCAATAACTTCAAAATAAATAAAAGATGGGAGAATTATGGACATCAAATGTTCATATATTTATTTGCACCATTGGTTATCAGACACTTTAAATATGCTCACCCCACAGACTAATTCAACTAACTAAGAGAAAGCCACGGTCCAGACCAGAGTGAAAATGGAGTACAAAGAATCGATTTGTAACTATCACCAAGTAAACTTTCAAATTTCAAAATTATTTCATTGAAGTGGTACATTCGGACCACTTTACTTAGTATAGTTTATTGTCACGTGTACAGAGGCACAGTGAAAAGCCTTTGTTGTGTGCTAACCAGTCAGCAGAAAGACAAAACATGATTACAATCAAGCCATTCACAATGTACAGATACATGATCAGGGGAATAACGTGAATAATGTTTAGTGCAAGATAAAGCCAATAAAGTCCAATAGTTCGAGGGTCTCCAATGAGGTAGATAGTAGTTCAGGACTGCTCTCTGGACTCTCTTCGGGACTGGTTCAGTTGGCTGATAACAGCTGGGAAGAAACTGTCCCTGAATCTGGAGGTGCGTGCTTTCATATTTCTATACTTTTTACCTAATGGGAGAGGGGAGAAGAGGGCGCGGCCAGGGTGTGACTCGTCCTTGATCAAGTTGGTGGCCTTGCCGAGGCAGCAAAAGGTATAACTGAGTGTCCATACCCCGTAGCACTGCTCTCTCTCCCCATCCCCCCCACTCGCAACAAGGGCAGAGTCCCCCTAGTCCTCACCTTTCACCCCACTAGCCGGCACATACAACAAGTAATCCTCCATCAGTTTCGCCACCTCCAATGTGACCCTACCACTCGCCACATCTTCCCATCACCCCCCGTCTGCTTTCTGCAAAGAACGCTCCCTCCGTAACTCCCTTGTCAATTCCCTTCCCTCCCGCACCACCACCACCACTTTCCCTGGCAACCGCAAGTGATGCTACACTTGTCGCTTTACCTCCCCCCTCGACTCCATTCAAGGACCCAAGCTGTCGTTCCAGGTGCAACAGAGGTTCACCTGCACCTCCTCCAACCTCATCTATGGCATCCGCTGCTTTAGATGTCAGCAGATCTATATCGGTGAGACCAAGCGGAGGCTTGACGATCGTTTCGCCGAACACCTCCGCTCGGTCCGCAATAACCAACCTGACCTCCCAGTGGCTCAGCACTTCAACTCCCCCTCCCATTCCGTATCCGACCTCTGTCCTGGGCCTCCTCCATGGCCAGGGTGAGCACCACCGGAAATTGGAGGAACAGCACCTCATATTCCACTTGAGCAGTCTGCTTCCCGGTGGCCTGAACAGTGAATTCTCCCAATTCCGTTAGCCCTTGCTGTCTCCTCCCATTCCTAGCTCTGCCTCAGCCCTCGGGCTCCTCCTCCTTCTTTTTCCTTTCTTCTCCCTTCACCCCCCTCCCCCCCTCCCCCTCCATCAGTCTGAAGAAGGGGTTCGGCCCGAAAAAGTTGCCTATTTCCTTCGCTCCATAGATGCTGCTGCACCCGCTGAGTTTCTCCAGCACTTTTGTCTACCTGAGGTATAACTGAGGTTGGTTTGTGTGATGGTCTGGGCTGCGTCCACAATTCTCTGCGATTTCATGTGGTCTCGGATGGAGCTGTTCCCAAAACATGCTGTGACGCATCCTGATAAAATGCTTTCTACAGTGCATCTGAAGAAGTTGGTGAGTTGTTGGGGTTATGCCGAACTTCCTCAGCCTTCAAAGGAAAGTAGAGGCGTTGGTGGGCTTTCTTGGCCATTGCCTCAATATGGGAGGTCCAGAAGTTGTTGGTGATATTGACTCCTAGGAATTTGAAGTTTCCAACCATCTCTACTTTGGCACCGTCAATGCAAACTGGGGTGGGTGTATTGTTTCGTTTCCTCAAGTCGATCACGATCTCCTTTGTCTTCCTGACATTGAAGGAAAGGTTGTTGTCTCAACACCAGGACATGAGGTTCTCAATCTCCTTCCTGTACTCCGTCTCATCATTATTTGATATCCGACCACAATGGTGGTGTCGTCTGCGAATTTGTAAATTGAATTAGATTTGTACATGGCTATACAGTCGTGGGTGTATAAGGCGTAAAGGGGCTGTCCCACGGTGGCGACCTAATCCGAGAGTTCAGAAGAGTTTGCCCTTGACTCATACTCGCATGGTCGACACAAGGTCCTTGTAACTCTCCTTCATGCTCGAGAGTAGTCCCCACGTACTTGAGGCTTCAGCTAGGTCGCGAAGTGCTTTTCAACATGTTGAAAAAAGCCCGCGAGCAAAAAAAGGTCGCCATGAAAAAAAAAAAAAAAAAAGGTTTAGTCGAAGTAGGTCGGCATGTTATTCGTAGGTAATCAAATGTAGTCGTAGATAGACTTCAACATAGTCGAAGGAGATCGAAGGAGGTTGTCTTCACTCTCCACTATTCAGTGTCCAATTTTCCCGAAGTTAGTCGAAGCTAGTATTCAACATAGTCGAAGGAGGTCTTGTACATGGTCGAAGGAGGTCTTCAACATGACACTTTTTTACAAACTCTCCTGAACTCTTCTAAACTCGCCAATTAGGTTGCCGCAGTGGGACAGCCCCTTAAAGAAGGCAGCTGAGAACGCAGCCCTGCGAAGCACCAGTGTTGAGGAATATCTTAGAGGATGATTTGTCCCCTATCCTCACTGATTGGGGTATTTTGGTCAGAAAGTCGAGGATCCAGTTGCAGAGATGAGTGCTGACACCAAGTCCCGTGCGTTTGGTGATAAGCTTGGATGGTGTAATGGTATTAAAGGCTGGGCTGTAGCCTATGATTGGGAGTCTGACGTAGGTGTTTTTCTTATCCAGGTGTTCTAGGGATGAATATAGGGCCAGGGAGATGGAATCATCCGTGAACCTGTTGTGGCAGTAGGCGAACTGCAGTGGGTCGCTGCTTGGTTGACTTTAATGCGTTTCACAAGCAGCCTCTCAAGGCATTTCATGATGGTGCATGTCAAGGCCAGTGGATGGTCGTTGTTTAGGCATGAGGTCTTGCTTTTAGTTTAGTTTAGAGCTACAGCTTGGAAACAGGCCCTTCAGCCCACCGGGTCCATGCCGACCAGCATTCCCCGCACATTAACACTATTCTACACCCACTAGGAACATTTTTTTTACATTTACCAAGCCAATTAACCTACAAACCTGTATGTCTTTGGAGCATGAGAGGAAACCAAACGTCTTGGATTAATGGGTTGGGGGTGTGACCGACGTCGCAGCGGCCTCTGCAGTCCTTCTGCCTTTTTTTATTTTATTGTCCTGTAGAGTGTAAAGTTTGTGGTGGGGTTTTGACTGTGTATGTGTGGGGGTCGGGGGATGGGTGGGGGAAACTTTTAAATCTTTTCCCTGCACGGAGACCCGACCTTTTCTCTGTCGGGTCTCCGTTGCCGTTGGGGCTTAGCACCGTGGAGCGGCCTCCAACCGGAACGACAGCTCGAGTCACGGAGCCTGTGGAGCTGCGGACCTACCATCGTAGAGCTGGCCAGTTTCGGAATGAGGAGAGCTGCGCTGGCGCGCTGCTGCGACCCGACTACGGTGGATGGTGACACCGGGAGCTTGCGGGTCCCCGGTGGGAGACTGCTTCATGGAGCACCGGCAACGGCGACTTCTCCCACCCGAATTGCGGGATTGAGAGTGACCTGGAGCGGGGCCTTACATCGCCCGGCGCAGCTTTAAATGGTGGCGGACTTGCTAGCGCCTGCCAGGGGCTCCAACATCAAGACCCGGGGCAGGGCCTTACATCGCCCGGTGCGGCTTCAAATGGCTGCGGACTTGCTGGCGCCTGCCGGGGGCTCCAATATCAAGACCCGGGGCAGGGCCTTACATCGCCCGACGCGGCTTCAAATGGCTGCGGACTTGCTAGCGCCTGCTGGAGGCTTTGACTTTGATTTCGGGAGAGGAATGGAGAGCAGGGGAGAGACAAGACTTTGCCTTCCATCACAGTGAGGAGGAGATTCACTGTGATGGATGTTTGTGTAAATTGTGTTGGTGTGTGTCTTGGTTCTTTTCTTGTATGGCTGCAGAAACCAAATTTCGTTTGAACTTCATGTGAGGTTCAAATGACAAATAAACGGTATTGCATGGTATTGTAAAACCCACGCAGGGAGAATGTACAAACTCCGTACAGACAGCACCCATAGTAGAGGTCGAACCCGACTCTCCGGCGCTCCATTCGCTGTAAGGTAGCAACTCTATCACTGTGCCACCTTATCTTTGGCACCAGGATGATGGTGGTCTTCTTGAAGCAGATGGGTACATCAGAACGGCATTAGGAGAGGTTAAAGATGTCCGTGAATACTCCTGATGGCTGCTCGGCGCTGCTTCTAAGACGCAGCCAGGAACTTCGTCTCGGCCAGTTGTCTTCCGTGGGTTCATCCTCAGGATGGCCGATTTAACTTCTGCAACATTGACCCTGTGAAGAGGCACACATGAGTCTGAAAGGATGGGTGTCATCACCCTGTTGGCCTTCTGCTCAAAGCTAGTAGAAAGCATTCAGTTCATCAGGTAGGGTCGCACTATCACCAATGATGTTGTCTAACATCATTTTGCAGCCTGTTATCGTATTTGGACCATGCCACATTCTTCATTTGGCTGAGTGATTATACTGGGAAGTTTAGTGGCTTGATGGCTTTGTGGAGATCATAGCAGGCCTTCTTGTAGGATTGTTTAACTTGTATGCAATGGACCTGGCCTTCAACTGTAAATATATCTTGTGGTTCATCCATGGTTCCCGGTTGGGGAACACTCGGATTGTCTTTGTCAGAGCACAGAATTCCAGAATTCCTGAATATGGACGAGTCCACTGACTCAAAACAGTCACATAGGATGTCACCCGTGTTCGTTGACCGGCATTTAACAACTCTCTGTACTGGATCCTCCAGTTTCGATTTTAGTTTGTTGGCAGGGAGCAGAAGCACGGCTAGGTGATCAGATTTCCCGAAATGTGGCCGAGGGACAGTGCAGTACGTGTTTTCTATTGACGTGTAACAGTGGTCGAGGGTGTTCTGGCCTCTTGGTGGGACACGAGACATGCTGGTAATACTTTGGTAGTATGATACTGCTGCCCTTCTCCCAGTAAGGTTAGCTTGCTTTGAATCCCGCAGCAGCACCGGCTGCATTGTCAGTTGACAACCTATAATATGGGCTTGTGTAGGAAAGAACTGCAGATGCTGGTTTAAATGGACACAAAATGCTGGTCAGCAGGCTGTCTGATAGTGGAACTCCTGATTGAAATTCAGAGCAAGCTTTATATCCGCATGGGGCGGGATGTAGACTGCCGTCAGGATCTATACATGCAAAACTCCTTAATTTGAAACAATGATTAAGAGATTCAGAATCCAAATCTGTTTTCCCAATGATACTGCTGATCCCTTCTGCACAGTACTTTAACCCTTTCTTGTTAGCCTCTATTGGCTTTGACTCCCAGTATCCCGCAGCAGCACACGGAGTGCATTGTCAGTTGATTGCTGGTCAGCAGTGTTACTATAATATGTCATAATTGTAAAGTGTGATGTTTATTCTTGTGTAGGAAAGAACTGCAGATGCTGGTTTAGACCAAAGGTAGACACAAAATGCTGGAGTAACTCAGCAGGACAGGCAGCATCTCTGGAGAGAAGGAATGGGTGACATCACCTGATTGAAACGTCACCCATTCCTTCCCTCCAGAGATGCTGCCTGTCCTGCTGAGTTACTCCAGCATTTTGTGTTTACCGTTGATATTTATTCTTTGTGGATAACTTATCAATCTTTCAGGACAGACAAGCTGCAGTGAGAAGATTAATAGGAAATTGGCTAACGTGTTCCCTCGTCACTGTGGCTAGATTTGATCAGTTTTTGCTTTATTGTAACACTACCGTATTGTAATTGTAAAGAGCATGCGCTTAAAGAGGAATTGTAAAGAGGGTGTATTATATACAAATAATTCACCAAGATCATAATGCATTAAGTTAATACATTGAACTTGAAGAAGACATTGGACACAAGAAATTAATTATTTAACACATTGTAGAAAATTCTCTCTCAAGGAGCAGTGATTCCTTGGAACTTAAAAAAAAATGGTGGAAGCAGAATCTTTGAATATTTTTTTAAGAAAGCGTAGTTAGATTCATAAGAAGCATGCAAGCGAAAAGTTACAGGGATAGACAGTTTAGGTCCACAATCAGACCAGCCATGATTTGCTGTACTAGTCCTAATGCAGATGTTTGGTATTACAATCCAAACTATTTCTTAAGGTCATTCATGAGAAACTCATTTTATTGTTTCTAAGCCATTTAGAAAAATAAAATATTTGTCTTCACAACATAAAGAGAGCTGTTCACATTTTCCAATTCCAAACAGTTCCCACTTCAAGTCAGAAAGCTGGATGCATTTCCACTCTGACCATTCTCAAGTTTGTACATACTTCCTGGTCTTTAATAAGAGTTACATCTGGGTGGAAGCTCACCGCAGCTCATTGTGCCTGTACTGATACGAGCATGAAATAATACTCAAGAGCTAGTGATCCACCTCTACCTGGATATGGGACAATCTGCACAGAGCAGTCTGACCCACATGCCTATAGGAGGGAAGAATGCTCACCTCCACAACACTGTTCCTGCTCCCACCCACTTCTGCTAGATTTGAGTTGTATTGTGGATTCACTGGAGCAGTTAGCATGCGTGCAGTGAGGGCTATATGAGCGGCAAGTGGCTGAATGGCACAGAAGCAAGGTTTCACAGCACCTGGGAAGGCAGCGTGGACATGTTTACTGTCCAGGGTGCTCTCAGGCTGTATTTGTGCAACAAAGGTTTGAATAAGACAGCATATGCTTATGTAAGATTTGCTTGACGATCATTACTATCAATTTTAAAAGCACATAACCGTACAACATCTTTAAACAAAATGACAAATAATGTTATGGACATCAATGTACAAAATTTAGTTTTGAAAAAGTAAATCTTTCCTATCAGATAAAATTTGTTTTGTTGACAAAGGACAAATGACACTGTTGTACAGACCTTTGAACTTTCTTCTATTTCTTTGCCTGTGGCCGCAATGGTCACCACAAGTTCTGGGATATCTAAATTGTCGGTTACCATGCCAATATAAATGCTGTTCTTCTCCCCTCCAAACTCGGGCCCTGCAGATTCAAAGTATCATAGTGAATATTAAAAACTGTACGAGCTAAGAAATGGGCAAAAGCTACAATAATATTCCATAAGTGAATATATTTTCATAATATTAAATAGACACCTCACTTTTTACATGGGGGTTACATTCCTGAAATTAATTCAAAAATTCCTGCATGTAATTCAAAAATGTGTAAACTAAACAATTTAATCAGGTGTAAATTTGAGTCTGTTATTTCAAAAATACAACGTGTAATGGTCTTGATATTAAATAAACAAGGTCGTAGACGCATAAATCAAACACAATGTGCCTATATATCACTAGCCAGGGCATTCCCCTTTCCTACAAGTAATCTATGCAAATATACAAGGGCTTCGTTTCCATGATAATAAGCAAATCATATGAACACTTCTTCAGTTTGGTACAACCAATCTAAACATTCTTGGATTACATATAATTTGTGTAATCCGCATGCAGGATTGTTGCTTCAAGGAGGCCCGAGAGCCGTCGGAGCGGTCGCAGAGGGAGGAGTACCAAAATCTGCAACGTTCCATTCGCATTTCAAAACAAGTGGGCTTGAGGAAGCTGCTAAGAGTTTGTTGGGAAGTGAAAGTTTTCCCATCGGGATATTTAGGGTGTTCGGTTGAAAGGAAATCGTAAAAATTGGAAAGAGCCATGGTTTTCATGGGAAATTGGATACTTGGTTCGGAAAAAGAGAGAGGACTACAATAATTATAGGCAGCATGGAGTAAATGAGGTGCTTGAGGAGTATAAAGAATGTAAAAAGAATCTTAAGAAAGAAATTAGAAAAGCTAAAAGAAGATATGAGGTTGTTTTGGCAAGTAAGGTGAAAGTAAATCCAAAGGGTTTCTACAGCTATATTAATAGCAAAAGGATAACGAGGGATAAAATTGGTCCATTGTCAGAGTGGACAGCTATCTGCAGAGCCAAAAGAGATGGGGGAGATATTGAACAATTTATTTTCTTCGGTATTCGTCAAGGAGAAGGATATTAAATTATGTGAGGTAAGGGAAACAAGTAGAGTAGCTATGGAAACTATGAGATTCAAAGAAGAGGAAGTACTGACATTTTTGAAAAATATAAAAGTGGATAAGTCTCCAGGTCCTGACTGGATACTCCCTAGGACATTGAGGGAAGTTAGTGTAGAAATAGCAGGGGCTATGACAGAAATATTTCAATTGTCATTAGAAACGGGAATACTGCCGGAGGATTGGCGTACTGCGCATGTTGTTCCATTGTTTAAAAAGGGTTCTAAGAGTAAACCTAGCAATTATAGACCTGTTAGTTTGACGTCAGTGGTGGGCAAATTAATGGAAAGGATACTTAGAGATAATATATATAAGCATCTGGATAAACAGAGTCTGATTAGGAAGAGTCAACATGGATTTGTGCCTGGAAGGTCATGTTTGACTAATCTTCTTGAATTTTTTGAAGAGGTTACTCGGGAAATTGATGAGGGTAAAGCAGTGGATGTTGTCTATATGGACTTCAGTAAGGCCTTTGACAAGGTTCCTCATGGAAGGTTGGTTAAGAAGGTTCAATTGTTGGGTATTAATGGTGGAGTAGCAAGATGGATTCAACAGTGGCTGAATGGGAGATGCCAGAGAGTAATGATGGATGGCTGTGTGTCAGGTTGGAGGCCGGTGACTAGAGGGGTGCCACAGGGATCTGTGTTGGGTCCACCGTTGTTTGTCATGTACATCAATGATCTGGATGATGGTGTGGTAAATTGGATTAGTAAGTATGCAGATGATAATAAGATAGGTGGTGTTGTGGTTAATGAAGTAGATTTTCAGTCTACAGAGAGATTTAGGCCATTTGGAAGAGTGGGCTGAAATATGGCAGAGTTTAATGCTGATAAGTGTGAGGTGCTACATCTTGGCAGGACAAATTAAAATAGGGCGTACATGGTAAATGGTAGTGAGTTGAGGAATGCAGTTGAACAGAGGGATCTATGAATAACTGTGCACAGTTCCCTGAAGGTGGAATCTCATGTAGATAGGGTGGTAAAGAAAGCTTTTGGTGTGCTGGCCTTTATAAATCGGAGCATTGAGTATAGAAGTTGGGATGTAATGTTAAAATTGTACAAGGCATTGGTGAGGCCAATTCTGGAGTATGGTGTACAATTTTGGTCGCCTAATTATAGGAAGGATGACAACAAAATAGAGAGAGTACAGAGGAGATTTACTAGAATGTTGCCTGGGTTTCAGCAACTAAGTTACAGAGAAAGGTTGAACAAGTTAGGTCTTTATTCTTTGGAGCGCAGAAGGTTAAGGGGGGACTTGATAAGAGGTCTTTAAAATGATGAGAGGGATAGATTTGACGTGGATAAGATTTTCCCATTGAGAGTAGGGAAGATTCAAAGAAGAGGACATGACTTGAGAATTAAGGGGTAACATGAGGGGGAACTTCTTTACTCAGAGTGGTGGCTGTGTGGAATGAGCTTCCAGTGGAAGTGGTGGAGGCAAGTACGATTTTATCATTTAAAAATAAATTGGATAGGTATATGGACGGGAAAGGAATGGAGGGTTATGGTCTGAGTACAGGTAGATGGGACTAGAGGAGAATAAGTGTTCGGCACGGACTAGAAGGGCCGAGTTGGCCTGTTTCCGTGCTGTAATTGTTATATGGTTATATGGATGCAAGATTATGATGTTTTCATCCTAACTCATCCCATACTATAGTTTATCATATCTGCTTACATGCAATGATATGCTCATTGCTTCATATAGTATTGTATCCAAACCAGACCTACTGGAGTTTTGAAAGCATTTATTACACTTTCTAATAATTTTGCACAAAGTGACTGATTGTTATTTCAAGGCATGAAGCTCTGAACCACATTGTGCAGAAGATCTCTGTTCACATACAGTGCCTTCTATAATGTTTGGGACAAAGACCCATCATTTATTTATTTGCCTCTGTACTCCACAAATTGAGATTTGTAATGGAAACAAATCACATGTGGTTAAAGTGCACATCGTAAGATTTTTAAAAAGTTGTTTTTTTATACATTTTGGTTTCACCATGTAGAAATTACAGCAGTGTTTATACATGGTTCCCCCATTTCAGGGCACCATAATATTTGGGACACAGCAATGTCATGTAAATGAAAGTAGTCACGTTTAGTATTTTGTTGCATATCCTTTGAATGCAATGACTGCTTGAAGTCTACGATTCATGGGCATCACCAGTTGCTGGGTGTCTCCTGTGGTGATGCTCTGCCAGGCCTGTATAGCAGCCATCTTAAGCACATGTCCCTCAGTTTTCTCTTCAACGTATTAAAGCAGGCTCAATTGGGTTCAGATCGGGTAATTGACTTGACCACTCATGAATTGACCATTTTTTAGCTTTGAGAAACTCCTTTGGTGCTTTAGCAGTATGTTTGGGATCATTGGCTTGCTGTAGAATGAGCCGCCGGCCAATGAGTTTTGAGGCATTTGTTTGAACTTGAGCAAATAGGATGTGTCTATACACTTCAGAATCATTCCATACACCTGCATCACCACGTTTCACAGATGAGGTGGTATGCTTTGGTTCTTCGGCAGATCCTTCTCTCCTCCATAATTTGCTCTTGCCATCACTCTGATATGTTAATCTTTGTCTCATCTGTCCACAAGACCTTTTTCCAGAACTGTGGTTGCTCTTTTAAGTACTTCTTGACAAACTGTAACCTGGCCATCCTATTTTTGCAGCTAACCAGTGGTTTGCATCTTGCAGTGTAGCCTCTGTATTTCTGTAGATGAAGTTTTCTGCGGACAGTGGTCATTGACAAATCCACACCTGACTCCTGAAGAGTGTTTCTGATCTGAAGGGTTTTTCTTTCTTATTGGGGATTTTTCTTTATTATAGAGAGAAATCTTCTGTCATCAGCTGTGGAGATCTTCCTTGGCCTGCCAGTCCTTTTGCGATTAGTAAGCTCTCTGTCTTCTTAATGATGTTGTAAACAGTTGATTTTGGTAAACCTAAGGTGTAGCTGATTTTTCTAATAGTTTATTCTTGTTTCTCAGTCTCATAATAGCTTCTTTGACTTTCATTGGCACAAATTTGGTGCTCGTTGATAAAGGGCAATAAAAGTTTCCAAAGGTGATGGAAAGACTGGAGGAAAGACTAGTGCTGAGAGCTCTCTTACACCTGCATTAAGGCGGCAATTAAACACACCTGAGTAATTACAAACACCTGTGAAGTCTTGTGTCCCAAACATTATGGTGCCCTGACTAAGTATAAACACAAATTGATGTTTCTCCATGATCAGCACAGGTCTCTAGCTATTAGGGCAGTTAAGTAACTACTACCTTGCTATGTACTAGCACATGTGCCATTTAGAGTCAGTTATACAGCACAGAAACAGGGTCTTCAGCCCAATTTGTCTATGCCGACCAAGATGCCCCATCTAAGCTGGTCTCATTTACCTGCGTTTGGCCCATTTCGCAACTGATTTGGTATACAAATTTTATACTACAGGTAGAATATTCTAACCTGTTGAGAACAATAGATCGGAGTCAAGTTCCTTCAATTTCTTAAGTAATCCAGTGGCGATTTTTTCCATCTCCATTAAGTCCGGGTCTTCTTTGCCAATTTCATACCTGAAGTGATTTTACATAGTTCAGCATTACAATTTGAACTCATCTAATAGACAACAAATGAGCTGTCAAAGCTAGCATTTCAGATTTATTTTTAAGCATTGGTTAGCAGGGATCCACATGAGAGTGAATTGCAATGGGAAACACGAGTGAGAAGTGCCAATTGAGGGGGAGAATAAATTTTCACAAGCATGCTCGGAAAAAATGCAGAAAATAAACACTTTAAAAGATGCTTCAAGATGAGAACTTAATAATAAAATAAAACAAAGATCATAGGAACTGTAATTGTAATGACGCTAGATCTCATCTTTAAGCAGACCAGAAATAGGACGATCATATATGTGGAAACAAAAATAAATTTCTGGTATTCCAAGTATTTAATTATATTGATCATGGATAATTTTGTAATTTATATTGATCAGAGCAGCATTGTAGTTTATATTAACATCATATTCTATTGTATTAATATTTTGGCTTGTGTACGTCTTTACATTTTTGTTGCTTTAATTATCACTGTACAGTGACTCAGCTGGTAGAGCTGCTGTCTCACAGCACCAGAGATCCAGATTCGATCCTGACCCTTGGTGCTGTCCGTGTGGAGTTTGCATGTTCTTCCTGTGACTGTGTGGGTTTGTTCTGATGCTGAGATTCCTCCCACATCCCAAATACAGGAGGGTCTATAGTTTAATTGGCCTATGTAAAATTTCCCTTTGTGTACAGGAAGTGGACGCGAAAATGGGATAACAGAAACAGTGTGAACGGGTGATCGACGGATAGTCGAACTGGACTCAGCGGGCTGAAGGGACTGTTTCCATGCTGTATCTTTCAATCAATCAATTGCAAGCATGCATATTCTCAGAGGCAACTTCCAAGGAAAATATTTCTGGTTAAACACATTTCGTAAGGCCTACCGTATAGCGCCTAATCCAGGCCAACTCAGATCTTCAATGTATGAAAGGTCAGCCGTCCTGTAAACCTCCTGTTTAAATTCCTCTCGAAGTTGTAAGGTGCTAATTAGAACTGGGATTTTTGCTTCCAGATGCTCAACCAATTGGTCCACATGTTCTGGCTTGGTGTTCAAAACTAGTGGAAAAAAAGTTAAACTCTGTAGATGACTGGCAGCGGTGTATTACATAATACCAGAGAAATGTCCATTCAATTATTTTAGAAGTATGAAACATGTGCAACACTTTATTGGGAAAAGAAAATTCTCATTGCTCCAGTATATTAAATGCATTGGTATTGTCACACTTAGATTAGTTATATGTCTAAAAAATCGTTCAGCCATTCAACATTGTCAAAAAAGATTCTCAATTCTCAAGTGCCTTCTTTAATTTTATAATTAGTAAAAATGAATTACCAATATCACAGAACAGGCCCAAACTTTGTTAACCCAAGAGGACCAAAAACATGTATAAGCAATGTTTACACTAGGTGGCAAACATTCTGCAGCTTCTTCACTCACCTGCTGCTGCCATCAATGGACTAAATCGTATACAGACACCCTCATCTTCTAGTTCTACAACATCTATACCACTGGCCGGTATCAAGCGTCCGAGCTGCTCTCCTAACTGTCGGCAGAAATATGGAGTGTAATTTGGTGAATGAGTATAAAGCGATAATGAATTTATTCTGAATCTCTTCAATGTTTTAATTGCTCCAGAAACATACAAATTTTTAACACATTTTACGTTACGGCAAGCAAATTTAATAAAACAAATGTTATAAGGTTCTTACCCAACGATTCAGTGCATCATCAATCTCACTTTCATTAGTGTCTTTCATGGATTCCTGAGCTGCAGCAGTTTGATACTGAGCACCATTTGCCGCTGAAATTGGTAATTAGAAGATTAAAAAGTCACTAAGAACCTCTGCAGATGTTTGTTTTTGTCAAATTTTCTTAATCTAATTATTTCTCTGTAGTGGAGGAAGAAGAGGGGAGGAGTGGGTACCGATAAAAGATATACAAAATAATGAGTGGTATAGATGTGAAACCACTGCCTTTTGCAGTGACGCACGGGGCATATGTTTAGAGAGCATATGTTTAAGGTAAGAGGTAACATAGAAACATAGAAACATAGAAAATAGGTGCAGGAGTAGGCTATTCAGCCCTTCGAGCCCGCACCGCGATTCAATATGATCATGGCTGATCATCCAACAGTATCCTGTACCTGCCTTCTCTCCATACCCCCTGATCCCTTTAGCCACAAGGGCCACATCTAACTCCCTCTTAAATATAGCCAATGAACTGGCCTCAGCTACTTTCTGTGGCAGAGAATTCCAGAGATTCACCACTCTCTGTGTGAAAAATGTTTTCCTCATCTCGGTCCTAAAAGATTTCCCCCTTATCCTTAAACTGTGATCCCTTGTTCTGGACTTCCCCAACATCGGGAACAATTTTCCTGCATCTAGCCTGTCCAACCCCTTAAGAATTTTGTAAGTTTCTATAAGATCCCCCCTCAAACATCTAAATTCTAGCGAGTACAAACCGAGTCTATCCAGTCTTTCGTCATATGAAAGTCCTGACATCCCAGGAATCAGTCTGGTGAACCTTCTATGTACTCCCTCTATGGCAAGAATGTCTTTCCTCAGATTAGGAGACCAGGTTTAGAGGTAATGCGATGAATATTTTCATCTAGAGGGATCTGGAATGCAGTCTGCATGGTTGATGGAAATAATAACTCTCACAATATGTAGGTACTAACCAGCCGAGCGCATGAATTGACAAGGCGTAGAGGGCTACAGGCCAAATGCTGGTAAATGAGATTAGTATAATTAGGTATTTGGTCATTATCATTGACACAAGGACTGAAGGTTCTGGATATCTGAAATAAAACATTTGCTGAAAATAGTCAGCAGATAAGGCAGCATCCATGGAGAGCGAGTGAAGTAGGTTAATACTTATAATTGAAGACTATCAAAACTGAAGAGTCAGTTTTCGCCTGATTACAACTGTTGTCTGTGCGGAGTTTATACGTTCTTCCTGTAACCGTGGGTTTCCTCCTCTTCGGTTTCTTCCCACACTCCAAAGACGCAAGGGCGGCACAGCATTAAGAGTTGCTGCCTTACAATGCTTGCAGCGCCGGATTCGATCCTGACTATGGGTGCTGTCTGTATGGAATTTGTACGTTCTCCCTGTGACCATGTGGGATTTCTCCAAGATTTCGGTTTCCTCCCGCACTCCAAAGACGTACAGATTTGTAGGTTGATTGGCTTGGTATGAATGTAAATTGTCCCTAGTGTGTGTGAATGTGTGGGGTTCGCTGGTCGGTGCAGACCCAGTGGGCCGAAGGGCCAGTTTCTGCCATGTACCTCTAAACTAAACTACCTTGACCAGAAGGACTGCAGAGGTTCAAGGCCACCAATACCCAGATTCCCAAAACAAATGTTAAACAAGAATGGCATGCCATTCCAGAGCTCATAGTTGCCCATCACTTGATTTTTCCATTCCAGTCTAATCAGGGTCAATGTAAGCTTGAAAATCATCATCTATCAGGGTACATTGAGCTGTAACAGCTCATTTTCAATATTTTCAGGGAATCGGTATTTTCAGCATTTACATTTCTTTCCTTTGGCAATACTTGCATTCCACCCTATCATAAACCTTTCCTTTCATTCCCTCTTCCTCTCATCATCATGAATTCTGTTTTGCTTTAATTTTTACTATTCCTTATGATAGTCTTCAATTATAAGTGTTAACCTACTTTCACTCTCTCTCCATGGATGCTGCCTTATCTGCTGACTATTTTCAACAAATGTTTTATTTCAGATATTTGTTTGTGTGAAATATGTACCAATCAGTCTTAAAGTCAACATTTCTTTAAAACATTTCATCCTTGACTATGTTATAGAAGCTCGATATGAATACATTTTGCCAATGGCAGGCATAAATTACAATATTATTTTTTGTTCATTGATCCAAAAGAAGTAGGCATGAAATACATTAAATAGCTTACAAATTCCAGAGGGTGATTACAGCCTCTGAAAGAATTCTGAAAGAATTGTTTAGAGTTGGCTGATGTACAGATTGATCATGTGCAGCCTATTTTTTCCCCAACTAAAAACACTAATGCAATTAACTTTACATCTTGTCTACCCATACACAGAACAACCAAGATTACATAACTTGTACTTTAATGCCTTAAGCCATTTATCCCAACAAAATTCCCAACCTTTAAAAAAAAAGAAGTGAACTTCCAAAGGACTGATCAATACTTTTTATAGAATGAAATACGTTTCCATGCATGATTTTTAATGGTATTGCAAAAAGCAATGGAATAACACTGTTCCATCAAACAATTGATGTGCCTTAATGTGTTTTCAAATATAAATTTAGAAAATGCACTCTGTATGCAGCTATTAACATAGCGATTGTTTTTATTCTTCACCCCTAATTTAGAAATAAGGAACGATAGTCTAAGAACCTTATGTTCACTGAAAATTACAACAGAAAAGGACAGTGTGCCAATAACAGAAAGTTTGGTGAAAAGACAATGAAAGAGCATCTTGGAAAAAGATAGAATTTCAAAAGAACCCCGAGCAAATGATGGCAAAGTTTCCATAGTTGGGGTAAAAAATGGAAATACATGCCCAAGACACAATGTTGGGTTATAACATCAGGCAAATTAGATAGGAAGTAGGGTTATGCTGATGTAAAATAGAAACTTTAGAAGTAATATTTGAAGCATTGAAGGTTTGAGTGCAATGCAGGGACAAGAATGATGGGTCGGCATTGTATCTATACACGGCAAATGGCTTAATTGTAATCATGTATGGTCTTTCCGCTGACTGGTTAGCACACAACAAAAGCTTTTTGCTGTACCTTGGTACACGTGACAATAAACTAAACTGAAACAGCTATCGGTTAAGATAAAGGCAGTAAAGCATAGGTGAGCACAACAATTTGGATTGAGAAAATTGAAGTAATCAAATCAGGATATCACAAAGAATATTAAAGAAGAAACAAGGAAACAAGGAGGGCAAATGGAATGTTTACAATGCAAGTGTTCACATCCCACAAAACGATGAGATGAACATGAAGCCCTCCAACAAATTGGACCAATCAATAGCAATGGGTTTTGTGGGGGGAGGCTCATTCATGGCAACCAACTAGCTTGATTTTAGAGACACAATGGAAGCCTATTTAAAGGTGAAGCACTATGTGACAATGTCTTAGATGTGGAAGGCAATTTCATAGTTTGAGATAGATAAGGTGCATGCACATGCATGCCTGTTGAAGATTAAAAAATGCTTGGAAAAGGAAATTATAACTGAACAAACAGGAAGTTTGTCCAGCCATAAGAAATAAACAGAAACCCCTCCTGGGGCCAACTGAAGTGGTCCTGAAGAACTGTTCAAGAAGGAACTGCAGATGCTGGAAAATCGAAGGTACACAAAAATGCTGGAGAAACTCAGCGGGTGCAGCAGCATCTATGGAGCGAAGGAAATAGGTAACGTTTTGGGCCGAAACCCTTCTTCAGACTGACGAACAGCAGTCCTGAAGAACAGCAGGCACAGTAGTGGCCCCAGATGCTAATAACAGACTGTGGTAGATTTGGAGAGAGTGCAGAATATGACAATGTACTTTTGGGTTTAGTTTATTATATAGCTTATTTGTTGCATACTGTCAGCGAAAAGACTATACATGATGACAATCAAGTTGTCTGCAGTGTACACATACAGGATGAAGGGAGTAACGTTTAGTGCAAGATAAAGCCAAGTAAAGTTCAATTAGGCTTTCACCTAACAAACAGCTAACAACAGCCTGTTTCCTTTATCATCATTACGTTTTTGCATATCTTTCATTCATTGTTCTTTATCTCTCTACATCATCACCTATATTTCTCGTTTCCCTTATCCCTAACCAGTCTGAGGAAGGGTCTCAACCCGAAACGTCACCCATTCCTTCTCTCCGGAGATGCTGCCTGTTCCGCTAAATTACTCCAGCTTTTTGTGTCTATCTCCAATTAAAGATAGTCCACAGGTCTCCAATCAGATAGATGGTAGGTAAAGACTGCATTCTAGTTGATGATAGGATGGTTCAGTTGCCCGACAACAGATGGGAAGAAACTGAATCTGGAGGTGTGTGATTTCACATATCTGTACCTATTGCATTATGGGAAAGGAGAGAAGAGGAAGTGACCAGGGTGAGACTCGTCCTTCATTAAGTTGGTGGCTTTGCTCAGGCAGCGTGAATTGTAGATGGGAGTCGATGGACGATTGGTTTGCGTGATGGTCTGGGCTAAGTCCACAACTTTATGTAATTTCTTACAGTCCTGGATGGAGCTGTTCATGAACCATGCTGTGATGCATCTCGATAAAATGTTTACTATAGCACATCTCGAGAGGTTGGTGGAAGATGTTGGGAACATGCTGAAATCCCTAAGTCGTCTTAGGATACAGGAGTATGTGTACCTCTTCGCTTCCTGAAATCGATCACAATCTTTGTTTTGCTAACACTGAGGGAGAGGTTATTGTCTTGGCGCAAGGGTACGAGGTTCTCAATCTCCTTCCTGTACTCCATCTCATCAATATTTGATATCTGGCCCACTAAGGTGGCGTCTTTTGCAAATTTGTTAACTGAATTGGATTTGTATTTGGTTGCTCGGTCGTGGGCTTATGAGGAGTAAAGAAGAGGGCTAAGAATCCATTCTTGCAGGGCACTTGTATTGAGGATTATCGAAGAGGATGATTTGTCACCTATCCTCAGATTGTGGTCTGTTGAAGAAATTAGGATTACTTTCCTTAATTGTACAGAAGATTAAGAAAGCAAGGATGTAATCCTTCTAAAGTCTTTGATGAAACAAATATGGAGAAGCTGGTACGTAACCAGTGGGCAGAAATAACTAAAACAACTCCAAACCTCACACCTCATCGCTATCCAAGTTTTTGCATTTCTGAGGTTGTGTATACATGCACACTTTTCTTGGAGCACACAAAACATTGCAATCCGAAATAAATGATTGCATTTCCCCTAAACCAACAGAACAATGCTTGAAATTGTACAACTGAAGTTGTTCCACATAGCCTCAAAATTAAAACCACAGGAAAGATAAATGTACCCAATATAGTAATACCAGAGAGCGCATGATATGACATGATCAGCTATCCTGTACCAAGGGGCGCAGAGAGCTTTCACACCTCAACCAAATGACAACACTGCTGACAATGCTCACTACTACAAGTGTAGCAATCTAAATTACATACTCATCATTCTATGGTATGGTCTTAAAGCCTAATATAGAGACAAGTGAATGATCATTGAGCCAGACTGAAACAGAATGAATATTCTATTTTGAACTTTGAGCATTAAACTGACTGTTATAGAGACAAAATGAACTGAACAAAGACTACTAAGCATGATTCGTGTCTGACTTCTTACCGGATTTTTGCTGTTCCTTGACAAATCTGAAAACTACCACTGGAGAGTTGAATTCATCTTCAACCTTGTAATTATAATGAAAACAAATATTATGTTCCCATCATTGAAAAATAAATAATATTATGAATATTTGGTTTATGGACATAATTATTTGATTCAAATAAAGAGGCACAATTTGTAAACAGAAATTATTTATCAATTAGTGCCAAAGCTCTTTAGTGTTAAAAAATCCCATTGATATTAAAGGCGAATTTTCACTATTACAAATATTTTTCTCTGTGTCTGATTCTCTACAAAGCATAGTGCACTCTTATTTTGATTTCATTATAAAAGGTGGAGAGTCCATAAACCAATTTCTAATAATAAACGTTATTTTCATTCAACTTCAATGCTTACATCAAACACGAAGCAGCAAAATACAGTGCAAAAGTAAAAATAAAAAGCCTTTGACATTTTCTACTTCTGGGAGTTATGTTTCCAATGAGAAGATAAAAGACTGAAAACAATACAAAATCTGATGGATTGGTGAACATGCTTGATTCGAAGAGTTCAAAAACACTTAAAAGATACTGCAGTCAGTATTATTTTATAGTTCCTTATTACAGACGTAACATCCATGCATGATCCCTGATATCCAAATTGATCTCCCATTTTACTAAACAGCATATGCCACACAGCTAATCTTGTAGCATCAACTAGATAACCGAATGGCAGCCAATTAAGCACATTCAAAGTGTTTGTTTGTTGATCAAATGGAGCACTAAGCACATTCATAGGAAACTCACTTGCATGATGTGTAGGTTCATTGCTAATGACCTAACATGACTCTTCAAAGAACCACATTAAAAGCAAGTGTCAGCCAATCAGGGAAGTAATGTGGGTGTCAGTTCTAGAACAGTGGGTAGGTCAGTTGAGGAATAGAAAACAGACAAATCAGAATGTTAATTTTTTTTTTAAAGCAGGGATAAAAGAGGAAATAATACATAGCAGCACTCTGGATTTCCCAATTCGTTAGGAATTAATCACTGAAGGATTATAAAGTTAGATCATTGATCCTAAGCAAAGGCATACAGCTCCAATGATTTTGATTTTAAAAGGGGTTAGCCAAAATGTGCTGCTCCTCATAGCTATTCAGCAGTCTTTGCAAGATGCTACTGTGCAGACCTCATAGAAACATAGACACCTAGAAACATAGAAATTAGGTGCAGGAGTAGGCCATTCGGCCCTTCGAGCCTGCACCGCCATTCAATATGATCATGGCTGATCATCCAACTCAGTATCCCGTACCTGCCTTCTCTCCATACCCTCTGACCCCTTAGCCACAAGGGCCACATCTAACTCCCTCTTAAATATAGCCAATGAACTGGCCTCAACTACCCTCTGTGGCAGAGAGTTCCAGAGATTCACCACTCTCTGTGTGAAAAAAAGTTCTTCTCATCTCACTCTCTGTGTGGAAAAAGTTCTTCTCATCCCCTCTCCTCTCCTCTCTTCCCCTCCTACCTCCTCTTCTCTCCCCCTCTCTCCTCCCCCCTCCCCTCTCCTCCCCTCCCCTCTGGATCCTTAAGCTGTGACCCCTCGTCCTGGACTTCCCTAACATCGGGAACAATCTTCCTGCATCTAGCCTGTCCCACCCCTTAAGAATTTTGTAAGTTTCTATAAGATCCCCTCTCAATCTCCTAAATTCTAGAGAGTATTAACCAAGTCTATCCAGTCTTTCTTCATAAGACAGCCCTGACATCCCAGGAATCAGTCTGGTGAACCTTCTCTGCACTCCCTCTATGGCAATAATGTCCTTCCTCAGATTTGGAGACCAAAACTGTACGCAATACTCCAGGTGTGGTCTCACTAAGACCCTGTACAACTGCAGTAGAACCTCCCTGCTCCTATACTCAAATCCTTTTGCTATGAAAGCCAACATACCATTCGCTTTCTTTACTGCCTGCTGCACCTGCAAGCCTACCTTCAATGACTGGTGTACCATGACACCCAGGTCTCGCTGCGTCTCCCCCTTTCCCAATCGGCCACCATTTAGATAATAGCCTGCTTTCCCGTTTTTGCCACCAAAATGGATAACCTCACATTTATCCACATTATACTGCATCTGCCAAACATATGCCCACTCACCCAGCCTATCCAAGTCACCTTGCAGTCTCCTAGCATTCTCCTCACAACTAACACTGCCCCCCAGCTTAGTGTCCCCAGCTTAGTGTCATCCGCAAACATGGAGATATTGCCTTCAATTCCCTCATCCAGATCATTAATATATATTGTAAATAGCTGGGGTCCCAGCACTGAGCCTTGCGGTACCCCACTAGTCACTGCCTGCCATTGTGAAAAGGACCCGTTTACTCCTACTCTTTGCTTCTTGTTTGCCAGCCAGTCGGGTGAAGACAATATCAAACTGTGATGCTTCTAATAACTAATTATCCTGCTGGCACTCACCATCATGGCTCACACATGAAGGGCCAATTAGACAAAGTACCAGAGGGTGAGCAGCATCCAGCAAGGAATAACGTCTTCAGAAAAGATGGGAACGGAACGGAAAGGAATTTGGCAGGAAAATGGAAAAATAATATAGCAAGATTTAGGACGACCCTTGGAAGGAAAGAGGAAACTCGAAGAAAGCCAATGAAAAATGAATCTATAAACAACAAACCCTTTTAGTATGCGTCACAGCCCAAAAAGCTTCAAAACGACGTCAAATTATCAAACGGCATTATTTCACAAAAGTAGTCAAATTATAAAAAATTGCATAAAATGTTTCTTTGTTGCCAAAACTCTGATTATGTCTGGAGTAGATTTTTTTTATGCCTCTTCTATTTTGTAGAAACAGAGTCACCTTATTTCCAGCCTACGTTGCCTATCGCTAATCTTTGTGAGCTTGTTTTCTGTCAACATGTAATTTTTAAATATTTCTTCCTCAATTTCCCCATGGTTCGTTGTAACTTCTTCTATTCTTGTTCCTCCACTCCCCTACCTGTTTGTATCAGGCACTGATCCCAGCTCCAAAACCTCTCTTCACACCCTTCCTTTTCCCTTTTCTTGGAAACTTCCATTCCAGGTCCCATGTTCTCTGTGTTTCCCTTAAAACGGCACAAAAATCCTTTTTTTCCCCCCAATCACCCATTCTTCAATTATCTGTTTCCATCTTTATTCCAATTCTATGTGGGATGCATCTTTGGATTTTGTTAAATACGCTATAAAGGCAAGTTGTAGTGTTCAAAAGTTAGAGTGGGCAAGAAGTGATAGATGGAATACAGCATGGCAAAGTGTGGATTAGGAATTTTGGTAGTAGGAATAAAGGCATAGACTATTTTCTAAACGGGGAGAGAATTCAGAAATCGGAGGTGCCAAGGGACTTGGGAGTGCTGGTGCTATAAAGTTAAAAGTTTTTCATAAAATATAAAATGTTTTAAATAGTTATTTAAACATAGAACAGTTCATCATAAGAATAGGCCCATCAACGCACTTTGTTCAAGCTGAACATGTTGCCAAGATATTCTCTTATCTACCTGTGCATAATCCATACCCCTCCATTCCCTACATATCCATATGCCTATCCAAAATCTTGAATGCCTCTTTCATATCTGCCTCAACCAGCAACCATGGCAGCACATTCCAGGCACTCAGCACCCTGTGTAAACAATGTACCCTGCACATCTTCTTTAACATTTTCCCCTCTCACCTTAAAGTTATGCCCTGTAGTTTGAGTGGTTTTCCATCTTGGGGAAAAGGCTCTGACTGTCCACCAATTATTTTAGATAATTTTTTAAAATATAAAAAACATAGGAATCCACTTAACCTGCAATCTCACATAAAAGTCAATTTTTGACACGATGTGCTTTGTGTTTAAACACATTGAAGGCAAAGGATTAACAGACCCATTATCGACCGTTACTCCGTACTTTGTTATATAAAGTATTTAATAGCACACATTCACAATGCTCCTTAATATGTCAAAGGCCCTTCATTGCCATGCAACTAGTAACATATTTTCAATCTTTTTTTCACAAAATAAAATGAATATTCTATTACATGCATGCTATGCCGTGCACATGCAGCAAGTTGTAGAAGGTCTAACACCCTGAGCATTCAAAGTAACATTAGTATACAGAACAACAGCCAATGGGAATAATTTGTACATGATCCATTATAATCCGAAAGATTTCCGCATTGTATTTGCAAAATATATACCAATGTATTCTTGCAATGACAAACAACACTTAAGAGTACATGCTCAAACTGAGATACTTTTGTGGTACTGGTGGTTTGAAGGCCCTTCATCAATTATCCACAAAAGGCTATTTGGTGTGGTAGGGTGAAATACATAATCAGCAGTATTGAAATTGTGAATCTAATATACATATGAAATCATTTAAAAACATTTATTTTCCAAAATGATTCAAAGTCAATATCAAGTTAGGATCAGATGCATTTGAACTGAGATATTCAAACTTATTCTCACAAGGAAAAAATATTTCATCTAGTCTGGTTAGGCCGAATTAGAATCTAAGAGGCAGGATAAGAGTATCAGAAAACTAAAAGATAACTGCAAGAGCAGTTTTCTTTGTTGAAAAACGGCCTACATTTCCTCCAATTAGCAGTTATCTTGAAAAGCAACCTACAGCAAACTGTATCCTATAACGTATGCTGTTATCGTCAATGTAAGCCACTGAACAGCATCCTTGCCATCAGCAGATAATCACGATTGAAATTGCTGCATTTATGAACATGGCAACTAGTAATATTCTGTAGGATACAAATATACCATACGACACAAAAATCTGGATTGGAATGGATCGTGTAAGCTTTACATCTTTTAGCATTGTATAATTAATGTTTCAAAGAGAACTGGATGCAAGTTAGCATAAACAATTTAGTCAGTGATATTTTAATCCCACCTACTATTGCCAAAACAATATTCCCCAAGATATTCCCTACAGATTTTCCAGTAAATGTCAGTTCCTTGGGTGTGCTGATTATGTCCTGGAATGATTCGGCAAGACCAGTTTTATTATAAACATTAACATTATAAGTTAGAAAATGATTCACAAACTATTTTTATGATTATATCTGAATACATGATCTGTCGCCAAATAAATAAAATGATTTTTGACATCTGCAGTTGTGTATTAACTAAAGGTCAGCATATTGTACTCAAAAGTACTTTCTTAAAAAACCAGCGAATTCTCCTCAACAAATAGAGCCATTTCACTCGAATAAAACCTAGACATACCATGGCTTTCCAAGTCTCATTTATTGCTGTTCTGTAGCACCCATTACAAATATTGGGGCACAGGTAGACAAGACTGCTTCAAAATATGTACCATCAGACTCAGGAACAGTTCCTTCTCCTCTGTCATCAGACTTCAACCCAGGGTTCTGTCGGCTACACCTCTACTCCACTGTGAACGTTGGATATAGTCAATGGAACTGATGCGCTAGAATGCTGATCTACAGTCTATAACTTCCCAATTGCTCTAACTTATGACCTCGAGTTTGACTTGATTGTATTTATGCATACAATCTGATCTATTTGGATAGCACGCAAAACAAAGATTTTCCCTGTACCTCAGCACAGGTGATAATAGTCCAAATATAAATGTTCTGATATTACTGGTCATTATAATTCAATGTAGCCTTGCCTTAGACCTCACTGTAACTTCCACACATTATATTTTCTCACATGGACATTGATTTCCACTATTTGAACCATTTTCTAAGCCTCAAGCTAAAACCGATAGCTTGCCAAGATCCAATCCCATGAAATTTCATAATTAAATTTCTCTTTCCTTATTCATTTTCTCTTTGATCAATCTTTTAATTTGCCTTTTCTAATTCACTTCCTTGGGATCAATGTCAACAAATGTCTGCTCTCCGCTTTTTTTTTAGTATTATATGTAATTTTAAAGGCATGTGATTGTTACAGTTCATCATGAAAAATGTACCCAGAGGTTGATGACAAGTATTTTCCTTTCATGTTTAAAATGGAATTAAAATATTATGCACTTTCATTTTAAATATACATGAGGAATCTATATCTATTTTTTTTGAAGTGTATCATTGTAGCCTCAATCACCTTAAAAAGGAGAAAGATGAGAAATGTCCTTCTTGGAAAAAGTGGGCTATGGCTGTTGACAAGTAGCATTTAAGTTTATTTTAAACAAAACTTTAAAATAAACTTCCAAACTGCAGAAAAATAATGTTTAGACCGAAGACTAAAACCATATCCACAAATCTTAAAGTATAAAACATTAAAAGCAGTACATTCATGCATTTTGTTCGCAAAGCATTCAGCAAGATAATTACAGTGCTTACAAACTAGCAGGCACCAAGTTTCCTGGGCAATATTGCAGAAATAGTGTTTTGAGATTCACTCAGCAAATTTGAGGCTATTTTATTACCCATTTCTCATTTGAAGTTACAATTTAAGCAATTGTCAATTAACCCAAGATTTTCAACAAGAATCAAATAAAGTTAGGCACAATGAAATACTGGAGTGCAAAGCTAATACTGAAAGAAATGATGCATTTAAAGATAACTTTTTTCCTGCCCATCATTAATTGCGCAAAGTTACATTGAATTGACATCACACCTTGGAAAAGTGCTTTCTTAAAACAAATGTTATTTCAAGAGTACAGACAGAAAATTGGTTCAAAATTAAATTGAGCTCCTTTATCAATAGCAACTAGTATAAATTCTAATTAACTAAAAATAAACATTTAAATTATTACTGTTAACCCCAAGGATATTAATCCAACTGTTCATGCTACGAATGCTGCAATAGCACTATTACTGCTTTTCTATTTGCCAACAAAGAGAAAAAAATAAAAGTACAATACATACCGAGGTTCTGATGAAACTTATTTGTTTTAAGTTTTCCAGCAACCTTTGGCTCTGAAAAATAAAAACAATTGTTACCGGTTTCATTTCGCTCCGATTTTACCAACAAAGTTTATTACTTTATATAACAGGGAACATTGTTCAATGCCTCGTTGTATTTACCTTAGATGTTGACAAACTATTAAAATGTGTGAACAAGACAGAATCCAAACCAACAGTATTAAATAAAAACACATCCTCAAGACAATGGAGCCAAAACCAAAATCATAAACTCTCTACTCTCTGTTAAGAATGTGGCCCCGAGGAATGTGGCGTTCTGAGGAAGAGGAATATCTGGATACAACTCCTACATCGGCAGGATCAGCATCGCTCCAAGAGGCCGAGTGCGTGGGCCAGACGTGACCTACAGCTGCACGGAGCAGTGGAGGACACCGATGACTATGCTTGACCTGGTCGACCATACAAGACACCAGGCCCACGGGCCTTCATGGCCAGGTTAAGAACTCGACACCCACAACTACTGGGACTTGAAATTGGCGCCAAACCTGGCAACTCTATACTTTCTAAATGTACTATTTCTATGCACTTGTACAATACCCAAGATGTGCTTACGTATAATAATGCTAGTATTGAACTGTGCGCAAAAAATAATTTCACTGTACTTCAGTACTTGTGACAGTAAAATATCATTCAACCACTAAAGTTTGCCCGTTGCTTTTTATGTCTGTTCATTTGCCTAACTTCAACTAACCTGGTGTTCCACAATTAGAAACAAGAAGCTGCAGATGGTTTACAAATTATAGACAAAAAGTGCTGGAGTAACTTAGCGGGTCAGGCAGCATCCCTGGAACATAGATAAGTGCCATTTTGCATCAGGACCCTTTGTGAGTCTGATTGTAGGGGGATATGGGGGAAAGGGAAGAGAGCGCAACATAGAACAGAACAGCCAGGAATGGAATCTTTACCCACAATGTTTATACTGAACATGATGTGTAGTTAAACTGACCCCATCTGCGTGCACGAGATCCATATCGCTCGATTTCCCGCACTTGCCTGCCAACTTACACATTGCTTCATTTTCTTGATGCTGCAAGGGCCAAATTTGTACCTTTTCCTTTAAAGCCTCTCTAGTAGTATGGATTAGCTAAGTGATCCCTCTGCCTGGCCTCCAAGGGCTTTAAGGCTTGCACTTCAAAGACAAAAAACTGAACATGATATTCAAGGATTTACCTGATCACTGTGCAATTTGCTTCCATTTATGGCATTATCTATACATAACTAAAACTTTGATCTTGTTATCTTCCGGTTTGGCGGTCATTAGCGATAGCGCTACGATTTTTCACCAGTTCACTCATCGTTCTCCTATGCTGCGAGTCCACCAAGTTTCGTTCCGATCAGTTGAGTGTCATCAAAGATAGCGAGGTTTAAAAATTATAAAAACCGTGCGCGCGCAGATCGATCTCTGCTCCTGCCTTCCAGCGCCGCTCGGATTAGTCTTTTCCCCTGTCACTCCCCGGGACAGTCCGCCCCTTCCTGCGCCATTGCGTCTTTACTGGAGCCGAGGATGGCCGGAGGAGGTTTCCAACCGCACTGTCGGAGGGACCCGAAGCAGCTCCGCCCCAAGCAGCAGCCCAGCAGCGCGGCAATGTCACTAAGCGGAAAGCCGAGAGTCTGATCCCATCTGATCACAGCGCCTGCTGTGAGTCCCAAACGTACTGCCATCGCAATGCCATGCAGCCCCGTCCCCAGCAGCAGCACCGCAGCGCGGCAATGTCACTAAACGGAAAGCAGAGAGTCTGGTCCCAGCGGAGGAGGGCATCCAGCGCCCACTGTGAGTCCCAAACGCACTGCCATCGCGATGCCCTGCAGCTCCACCCTTCCCCTCGCTAGCTCCTGCCCCCTCCCCCTTGATACCACCCTCTCCCCCATGGCTCTTCACCCATCTTTTCTCTGAGCTCTCCCCCGCTCCCGCCCACAAGCCGGCGTGGCCGTAGCTGCTGGTGCTTCTGGGCTGAACTGAGGCCTGGCTCTGAGGGTGCCGATGGCTGATGCTCCTCCGGGGCATGCAAGAAGGGAGAGGAGTGGCAACCTCGAGATCCTGGGGAGTGAGAGTGGGGGTGGAGAGTGGATAAAGGGAGAGGAGGGGAGTAGGGAGGGGAGAGGAGTTATGGAGGGAGGACGTGACCGAGGGTAGGGGAAAGGAGAGGGAGAGGTGAGGAATGGATTTGGGGATGAGGACAGGGGAAAAAAGAGGGCAAAGGTGAGGCAAAGGTGAGGAGGGAGAATGGGGTAGGAGGGGGAATAGAGGGCGAGGAGGGGGGAGCAGAGGCGTGGGGGAGGTGAGGAGTAGGGGGAGGAATTAGTGGGGGAGTGGGGGTAGATAGAGGGGGGAGGGAGGGCAGCAGGGGGAGTGACTGAGGGTAGGGGAAGGAGAAGAAGGGTTATAGTGGGAGGAATAGGGGGCCGATTGGGAGGGGGGGAGATGAGGGGTGTATGGAGTGATAGGGAGGTGGGGGTAAAGAAAGGTGGGGCTTTCATTGCAAAAGGATTTGAATATAGGAGCAGAGAGGTTCTACTGCAGTTGTACAGGATCTTGGTGAGACCACACTGGAGGGACAGTTTTGGTCTCCAAATCTGAGAAGGACATTATTGCCATAGAGGGAGTGCAGAGAAGACTGATTCCTGGGAAGGACTGTCTTTGAAGAAAGGGAGGGGAGGAGGAGAGGATCTTATAAAAAAGGGGAGGGAGGCTAGATGCAGGAAGATTGGGGGGAGTGCTTAAGATGGGGGCTATGGGTAGAGTGGGTGGAATATTGCATTGCGGGATCAAGCCTCCTGCGTGACAGAGACTCAACGGGTGACACTTTTGTCAATTTTTGGCTAATTACAATTTGCTTTGATTAGTATTCCATAGCAGCAGTACTCAATAAACCTGATATCCATTATTCCGAGACATCTCCTTATTTCACTATTCACTGCTGCAACATTTTTCTCTTATCTGCTATACTACGATACAATATAACTTTATTTATCCCAGGAGGGAAATTGATTTGCCAACAGTCAAAAAACACATGGTACATGAAATGAAATTAAAGTGACGAGTGGAAAGGATTGGGGATGTGCAAAGATTTGGTGGGGAAGGGGAGTCAGTCAACCCCCATGACAGAAGGGGGAGGAGTTGTAACAGTTTGATAGTCACAGGGAAGGAAGATCTCCTGTTGCGTTCTGTATTGCATCTTGGTGGAACCAGTCTGTCGCTGAAAGTACTCCTCAGGTTGACCAGTGTGTCATAGAGGGGGTGAACTGTATAGTCCACAAGATGCTCCGCAGATTGAAGAGCATTCCCTCCAAAACCACCTCCTATGAGTCCAACCCTGCCCCCAGGACGGAGCCAGATTCAGATTCAATTTTAATTGTCATTGTCAGTGTACAGTACAGAGACAACGAAATGCATTAGGAAATGCATTATCAGGAAGCCAGTCTTCCTGATAAGTAATGATGATAAAAAGCCTACCACATTTCATCTGTCAATTATACCTTTTTTTCTGAAAAAAAATTCTTCTTTGGTATTCTATTCAGATTTAATCCTTCCCAAAATTGATGATGTTTGTAAGCTTTGCTTTGAGCTTCTGATTTGTAGACATTGGGTAAAGTTACCAAAACTGACCTTTGAAACTCCAATTATCACTCCACACCCTCATCCACAATGGTTACACCCAGAAGGTGAATAGAATTTCAAAAACAATCATACACATACAATTACTTTCAATGAGTAAGGTGTATTTGAAAAACGTCAGTGCAATGCTTTTTATATTCTGGTTTGTAATCAAGAGTGAGTTACAATAAAAATGGCGAGATATCCCTCACTCGTCCAAAAATAGAAAGGAGCCAAAATTACTGTCAGATAAGATGTGGTGTTAAAGGAATCAGGTTGCTGTAAAATGGAATGTGATTCTCCCTTTCGTCCCAATCAACATCCAACTGCGTAACCCATACCATGTTGCCGCATCCAGTTAACTAAAAAAAGGACTTTGAAAGGATGCTGAAAATTGTCTCTGCACTGTCCGTGGACAGAGCAATATTATTTCATTCATCATTAGAGCAGAGCCGACCGAATTTGACATTAAAAATAATCTTTTCTGCTGAATGCCTCGTTACAAACAAACTGCAAGCTGCTTTTTGAAGAATGGTTTAAAAAATACATTTCCAGAATTTGTTATCCAGTATTTAAAGGAAGTTACCTACTGATATCAACAATATGAAGTAAAAGATTAAGAGATCGAAGATCAGCTCACTATTGGGACAGAAAGGTAGGCATAAATTAATATTTTTTTTGTCTGACAAGGTGTAATGCTGGAACTCAACTTTGCACAACTTGGAATGAAAATACTGTAGGCATGATCATTACATTTGCTGATGACACACAAAGATAAGAAAGATGTGAAGATCGCACAGGGGGCTGTACAGCGAGTAAGGCAGGTTTAATTGATGGGCAAATATCTGGTAGATAGAACACAATTGAGGCAAATATAAAACTGTTCACTATTGTCAGAAAAAAAGTATGTTAGCTAAATAGTGAAAGATGAGGAAGCTCTGTGCAGAGGGATCCGGATTTCCTTATACATGGACTGGAAAAGGCTAGTAGGAAGGCATACAAAATGCTAGGAATATTTAACAGGTCAAGCAGCATTTGAGTTTCTTCTTAAAGAAAAACATGATTTAAAATGTAGAAAAGGCGGATAGGAAGGCTAGGAAAAATAAGACCAGGATGGGAAAGTGTGGAATACAGGCAATACAAAATTACTAAAGCAGTGACATGCAAGGTGACAATTTCTGAATGGAGACTTAATCACTAAATTTCTTAATAATGCAGTTAATCTATATTACTAAAACTCTGATCTTGACCGCTTTTGGCCCACTGTGCTGCGATTTCCGACAACGCCGCCACCTACGGCCGTCATTTTTGGCCACCTCGCTCAGAGCCCCCCTCCGCCTTACGGGTGCGGAGGATTTTTCCCATCGATGACAAATCAGAGAGATATTAATGTTTTTAAATAATTCACCAGTCTCTCTGCTGCCCCTGCTGGAGGGAGGGGGAGGGACTATAAAACCAGAAAGTGGTGTGCCTCACTCAGTTCCTGCAAGATGGATGCAGCCAAGGGTCACGTCTCTCTGAGCTCTGAATAGCACTGAACAAATGTCTACACAACTGTGAGTCCCCGTAACGTGGTTTGAAAATGAAAATATGGTTTGTTTGAAGTAAAAAGGCACTGCCTGCAAATAGTTGTTTGGGTGCTTTGGCTTGAAGTTGAAAGGCACTACTTACTGCAAATGGTAGATTTGGTGCTTTGGCTTGAAGTTGAAAGGCACTAAATGCAAATGGTGGCTTGGGTGCTTTGGCTTGAAGTTGATAGGCACTACTTACTGCAAATGGTGGCTTGGGTGCTTTGCTTGAAGTTGAAATGCACTACGTACTGCAAATGGTGGCTTGGGTGCTTTGGATTGAAGTTGAAAGGCACTACTTACTGCAAATGGTGGCATGATGTTGAAAGGCACTACTTACTGCAAATGGTGGCATGAGTTTGAAAGGCACTGCTTACTGCAAATGGTGGCTTGGGAGCTTTGGCTTGAGGTTGAAAGGCACTACTTGCTGTAAATGGTGGCTTGGGTGCTTTGGCTTGAAGTTGAAAGGCACCACTTACTGCAAATGGTGGCATGAAGTTGAAAGGCACTACTTACTGCAAATGATGGCGGGTGCTTTGGCTTGAAGTTGAAAGGCACTACTTACTGCAAATGGTGGCTTGGGTTCTTTGACTTGGTTGAAAGGCACTAACTGCAAATGGTGGCTTGGGTGCTTTGGCTTGAAGTTAAAAGGCACTACTGCAAATGCACTTACTTCTTGTTGCACTGTATATTGATTTTAGATAAATCGCTACCACTTACGGCTGTGATTTTTGGCCATCTTACTCAGTCCCCCCTCCGCTGAGCAGGTGCAGAGAATTCTTCCCATCAATGAAAAATAAAAGCGTTATTTGTGTTTATAAAATGTTGAGAATTTCTCTCCTCTGTCAATCACGCCATGAAAGCCATACCTTTTCCAGTGGGAGTGGGAGGGGTTATAAAACCCAGAAGTGTGGGTGTGGCTCAGTCTCTGCATGATGGGGGAGGGAGAGGTCACGACTCTGTCTGAGCTGTGAATCAACTGAACACACTGAATGTCTACTGAACTGTGAGTTCGGTGTCTTGTGTGGTTTTATGGTGGTTTCACCCTGCATGAAATGGTATGAAGCTGCATTTGAATTTGGTGGCCTGGCACCCTGCTTGAAGTGGAATGAAACTGCACGAATTTGGCGGCCTTGCACCCTGCTGAAAGTGGTATGAAACTGCACTGAATTTGGTGGCCTTGGATCCAGCTTGAAGTGGTATTAAACTGCACTTGAATTCAGTGGCCTTGCACCCTGCTTGAAGTGGTTGGAAACTGCACTTGAATTCGGTGGCCTTGCACCCTGCTCATAGTGGTAAGAAACTGCACTTGAATTTGGTGGCCTTGCACCCTGCTTGAAATGGAATTTCAAGGAATAGTCATGAGTCCAATGCTAGTCCACCAGCCGTGAGTGAGCTGCCAACAGATCGGGCTTGAGCTGCCCACCCCAAGAACCCATACCAGCACTCCAGAAAGCCGCCCCACTGGCCACCAATATTGGAATTTGTGGAGAGGTGGAATATTGCGTCGGGGGACCAGCCATCCAATGTGAACATGGGACCCAACGGGTCCCACTTAGTCTAGTATGGAATTAAAAATGACTATGGGTTCCTGTTACTAAGAGTTAGACAATGAGTTACTGTTCTTCCAGCTTATGTTAAGGATTCTCAGGATAAAAGATGTCAAATTGGGTCATTTATTTCTCAAATTACAATTAATGGGGTGTGCATTTGCATCTGTTTCTGTTCCTATACTTTATCCCTCATCTCTCCCCCCCCCCACCCCTTCCACCCACTGAACCAATAAGATTACCTTTGTCATCTGCAATTCCCAACACTCGTGACTGGATGTCACCAATGGACACAACATCCCTTTTCTCCTTACAACATTCCAAACGGAATGGTCTCAAGGCATCTGCTTCACTTTTCCATTTTCCTACCTGCCCTCTTAGCTCCTCCAACCCCACTGTGCAGGGAACCAAACATTTTGTTCATGTGAAGCAGCAGTTTACTAGTGTTGCTGCTTTGGATCCAATGTCTCACACTCACTTCTCACTACATGCTTTCTTCTACTCTGCAGAACAAAAGCAGATCATGCAACTCCTTTGTAGAACACCTTTATTCAATTCCCAAGCAAATACTCCAAACTTCCACTTGCCTCTCATTTTAACCCTGACTGACTGCACCACAAATCATTCTCCAGCTATGGTCTTCCAATGAAGCTCAAGGGGAGCATCTCATCTTCCAACGTCCAATTAGAGTTTTAGAGGCAGCACTGACCTCACAAATTTATCCTAGACTCACCCACTAGTGAAAAAACATCCTCTCCACATCCACTGTATACAGGCCTAATATTTTAATATTCTCATTTGTGATGGTCATACAGATGATAGGCAGAACATAAACATGAAATAGTCCAATCATTTAATAGCTAGGTGAAGCCTATTTGAGGACAGAGATCCCTGTCATTGTAACTTTCACCCACCCACAAAAAGGGAATTTCATGCATTTAGATTTTCAGTAAGTTTACAGAGTGACAAAAGATTATTAAACCAAGAAAATGGTTCTTGGGATTGTTGGGAAGGGGTGGAGGTAATCTATTACCAGGAACAGAGAGTAATGACAGAAATTAGAAGGAATATACTCGTTACTTTCTGCACAGCACGCTGAAACTAGTGGGGGACTACAATAAACAGTGCTTGGGCCTCATGTATCTCTGTGAGAGCTTTAATTGAAGGTACAGAGTATATAATCCAACTTTACTGATAACACCAAATATGTTAGGAAGGGGAAGTGGCTTCAGGAAGAAGCTGGAAAATGACATAGGCAGTATAAGTCACTGTGGTGGCGCTGTGGTAGAGTTACTGCCAGACAGCGCCAGACCCAGGTTTGATCCTGACTACGGGAGCTGTCTGTACAGAATTTCTATGTTCTCCCCGTGACCTGTATGGGCTTTTCAGAGATCTTCGGTTTCCTCCTACACTGCAAAGACATACAGGTATGTAGGTTAATTGGCATGCTGTAAATGGAAATTATCCCTAGTCTGTTGGATAGTGTTAGTGTGCGTGGATCGCTGGTCTGTGCGGACTCGGTGGGCTGACGAGCTTGTTTTCGTGCTGTATCATTAAATTAAACTAAATATGTGCAAGGAATATAAACAAGGCAAACAGAATATTATTAGGAGAAAATGTTGTTTTAGTCTCCTTAAGGAAACATTTTCTTGTCTTCATTGCATTTCCTATTAAGGCAAGACTTCTTTTTGGGACAGGGGATTTCCCTAAGAAAATATATTAAATGGACTTGGGCAGTGTTCCCTAGAGATTAAAAGAATGAAGGGAGAATTAATCAAAATAATAAATTCCAAGGCTGTCCAACAATAAATGCTGGGAGAGTTTAGAACCAAGCAGTATCAGATTATGAGATCTGCCATTTTATACCACGTTAGAGAAGAACTTTCTAATTTAAAAGATTGAATCTTTGTAATTTCCCAGGCCAAAATAAGATCAATAGATTTTTGAATACTGGTGGATTCAAGGGAAATGGGAAAGCCACTGAACTGCAGTTAAAATAGTACATCAAGTATGATTGCGCAGAATATCTGATCAAAGTACTATTTTTACCTTCTCAATGATTCTTCTCACAAATACTATCAAAGTCTGCCTGACCTATAATTTGAAGCTCAAATCGTTGTCATCCAAAAGATAATGCACAGAATGAACACGCTCACTTAAGTTTGGAGCACCACATCGATATTTCTATCATTGCCAAAATGAGTAGGAATCAGGCTGAAAGATGTTAATACTTACCAGCTGTGAAGCATACTTGATTCTGTCAACTATCCCATCATGTCCCAGGTATTGCAGAGAGAGCCAGAGAGGCAAAGCCCGAAGTTTCTCAACTGGCTGACTTGTGGTGAGGCCCGCAGCTAGAGACTAAAATAATCAAAGCACAGGACATATTTATGACTTCAAAGGCTTTTGAACAATCTTCTAAATTGGGAAGTCAATAGTTTATTTTTGAAATATATTTTTTGCTATAGCATTATGGATATTTTTTCAGGATTTTTAAGTCAAATATTTGACACAAATAATTATTTAGGTCAATAAATTCAAAGTTGCTCATTATTACAGAATAGGAACCTATTTGCTTTCGTAAATTCTTAACACATGCATCTTGAAATAATCACTCACCAGCGAAGGATCCTCTTGTCTATATAGTGTCACTGCAGGCACGGCTGCGAGGCCCAACCAAGGTCCTAAAGTCAAGGTCATGCTGTCACATTTAGTTGCAGCCTAGAAAGAGTTGAAAACCGCACTGAACAATCTTATACAATGCTCAATGAATTTAAATAATAAATCTTAATGAAACCCATGCAAAAGGTAAAGTCATATTCTGAGGATTAATTTCTATATTGAAAACAAGGTTTGTTCTCAAAGCTTTCTGAAAGCAACACAGTACTTGGTCCCTGGTGCATTGTTTTGGAACCAGCACTTTTACATATATCAGAATTAAGTGAAATTCCAAATGCCTTTGGAGATCATATGCTCTTTAAAAATGCATTAACCTAGATGTAGATCACAAACTGAAAATGATACTAACCAGTATAGATGATGAAACATAACCAAGTGTCAATGTGGCCAAATTAACACTGCAATACAAAAAAAAGTGATTTTAGCTACGAACCAGAGACTAGTGACATTTTTTGGAAAAAGATTACTATGCAAACTTGTAAAAAGGTAAAAGTTATAGAACCAGCCCAATTTGATTTTCTTGATCAGATAACAAAAGGGCAATGAAGGCAATCTGATTGGTGTCTGTGGACTTCTGAAATGAGTTTTATAAAACATTACACAATGCATTACCAGCAAAACTGAAACAAACTGAATAAAACACACAAGATGAAATAAAGTTCAGTGGACAGAAATAGGCAGGAGCTCGAAGGATTGTTGGATTGAATTGCACCTATTTTACTACCAAGAGGCCTGATGGCAAGGCAGATAAACTCAGGGCACTGATAGGTACGTGCACCTGGGATGTAATAGCCGTTATGAAAACCTGGCGAAGAGAAGAACAAAACTGGCAGCATAATGCTCTAGAGTCCAGGTGCTACAGGGGAGATAAAGGTGGGAGTAGAAGAGAAGGGGTGGTTGGTTTATTGATCAAGGAGAATGTCACGATAGACCGAGATGACATTACTGATGGTTCGTCCAGTGAGGCTATATGGGTGGAGCTGAGAAATATAAAGGGGATGTTTATCTTGTTGGGTGTGTACTATACGCCCTCAAATCGTGAATGGGAATTAGAAGGGCAAATATGCCAGGAGATTGCAGGCAATTACAGAACTAATAAGATTGTCATAGAAGGGGATTTTGAACTTCTCCAATATAGACGGGGACTGTCAATAGTGCAAAAGGGTTTAGATGGGGTACAATTTGCCAAATGTGTTCCGGAAAGTTCTTCAGGCAATATGTAGACAGCCCCAAAAGGGAGAATCAAAGCTTCATCCACTCTTAGCCAGGAAGCTAAAGAAGGAATTGCAGTTGGCCTGGCTGAAATATATGAATCCTTTAAATATTCTAAGGAATAAGATATACAGTCCCCTCCATAATATTTGTGACAAAGAACCAGCATTTATTTTTTTGCTTCTGTACTCCACAATTTAAGATTTGTAATAGAAAAAAATCATATGTGGTTAAAGTGCACATTGTCAGATTTTATTGTAGGGTATTTTTTACATTTTTTTACATGTAGAAATTTGGTTTCACACCATGTAGAAATTACAGCCCCCCCCCCCCACCCCCCCCCCCCCCCCCCATTCCATGGCACCTTGTTTGGGACACATGGCTTCACTGGTTTTTGTAATTGCTCAGGTGTGTTTATTTGCCTTTATGCAGGTATAAGGAAGCTCTCAGCACCTAGTCTTTCCCCCAGTCCTTCCATCACCTTTGGAAACTTTTATTGCTCTTTATCAACACGAGGACCAAGTTGTGCCAATGAAAGTCAAAGAAGCCATTATCAGACTGAAGAAAAAGAGCACTGGCGAGCTTACAATTTGCAGCGGGACTGGCAGGCCAAGGAAGACCACACAGCTGATGTCAGAAGAATTCTCTCTATAATAAAGAAAAATCCCCAAACACCTGTCCGACAGATCAGGAAAACTCTTCAGGTGTGGCAATGATCACTGCCCGCAGAAGACTTCATGAACAGAAATACAGAGGCTGCACGGCAAGATGCAAACCACTGGTTAGCCGCAAAAATAGAATGGCCGGGTTAGTTTGCTAAGAAGTATATAGAAGAGCAACCACAGCTCTGGAAAAAGGTCTTGTGGACAGATGAGACTAAGATTGACTTATATCAGAGTGATGGCAAGAGCAAAATATGTAGGAGAAAAGGAACTGCCCAAGATCCAAAGCATACCACCTCATCTATGAAACATAGAGGTGGGGTGTTATAGCCTGGGCATGTATGGCTGCTGAAGGTATTGGCTCACTTATCTTCATTGATGACACAACTGCTGATGGTAGTAGCATAATGAATTCTGAAGTGCATAAACACATCCTATCTACTCAAGTTCAAACAAATGCCTCAAAACTCATTGGCCAGTGGTTCATTCTACAGCAAAACAATGATCCCAAACATACTGCTAAAGCAACAAAGGAGTTTTTCAAAGATAAAAAATGGTCAATTCTTGAGTGGCCAAGTCAATCACCCGATCTGAACCCAATTGCGCATGCCTTTTATATGCTGAAGAGAAAACTGAAGGGGACTAGCCCCCAAAACAAGCATAAGCTAAAGATGGCTGCAATACAGGCCTGGCAGAGCATAACCAAAGACACCCAGCAACTGGTGATGTCCATGAATCGCTTTCCTTTACATGACACTGCTGTGTCCCAAACATTATGGTGCCCTGAAATGGGGGGGGGGGGGACTATGTATAAAACACTGCTGTAATTTTTACATGGTGAAATGTATAAAATGGCCTTTATTAAAATCTGACAATCTGCACTTTAACTACATGTGATTTTCTTTCTATTATAAATCTCAAATTGTGGAGTACAGAGGCAAATAAATAAATGATGGGTTTTTGTCCCAAACATTATGGAGGGCACTGTATATGTACTTAAATAGACAGATTGGTTATGGATTTCAGCACGGATTTATATGTGGGAGATGGTGTCTCAGGAATCTGAATTTTTTAAAGATGTAACGAAAAAGGTTGATGAGGACAAGGCTGTAGAAGTGGCCTCTATGGATTTCAGCCAGGGGGTTCGATAAGGTTGCACATGGGAGGCTGCTGTGGAAGGTTAGATTGCATGGGATCCTGGAAGAGCTAGCCGACTGGATAGAAAATTGGCTTCACAGAAGTAAGCAGAGAATGATGGTGGAAGGTTGTTTGTTTGGAATGGAGGACTATGACTAGTGGTGTGCCTGTGCCTGGGGATGTGTGCTGGGTCCATTGTTGTTTGTAGTTTATATAAATGATTTGAATGGGAATGTACAAGGTAGGGTTGGGAAGTTTGCAGATGACACTAAAGTGGAGATATTGTAGACATCATAGTCGAGACAGATACTACAACAACATTTTAGAGACCTTTGGAAAGGTACATGAACAGGAAAGATTTAGATGGATATGGGCATGTGGGACTAGTATAGACGGGGCAGCTTGGTCGACATGGGCAAGTTGGGCCGAAGTGTTGCCGTGCTGTTTGATTCTATTACCCTAAATGGGAGATTAACAGCATGAAGAAATTGGTTTTGTAACAGAAAATGGAGCCCAAGGGACAGTTTTTCCCCCAGACTGATATTGTTGTATTCCTTGATTTATTGCTGAGACTCCATGTCGAGAGCAATTTCAAAACTTTCAAACAATAATATTTGAGTCCGTTTTCAATATTATTGAGGGTAATTAATATATATATATATATATATTATGGAGGATGTTGAGAAACTCAAACCTTGTGATAAATGAGATTTAGCTCATTAGAGAGGAAAGATTGAGTGAAGATGTGTGAGAAATATTGGGGAAAACATGTGGTGGTAGAGTCATAGTCTTACAGCGTGGAAACAGCCTCAACCTGCCTGCACTGGCCAACATGTCCCATCTACACGTCCCACCTGCCTGCGTTTGGCCCATATCCCTCTAAAAGGGGGCTTTTTCTGGTCGGCTGCCATTGACTAGCGGAGTTCTGCAGGGGTCAATGCTGGGGCCGCTACTCTTCACGTTGTATATTAATGATTTGGACGAGGGTATTGAAAGCAGCTTTGTAGCACGGTTTGCGGGTGATACTAAAAAAGCAGGGATTCTGCAGGACCTGGTCAGGTTGGGGGAGTGGGCAGAGAATTGGCAGATGGAATATAGTGGAGTCATGCAGTTTGGTAGTAGGAATAAAGGCATAGACTATTTTCTGCAAAGGAACTTGGGAGTGCTGGTGCAGGATTTCCAAAAAGTTAATCTGCAAGTCGAATCAGTAGTAAAGAATGCAAACGCAAAGCCGGCATTTATTTTAAGAGGGCTGGAATACAAAAACAGGGATGTAATGCTGAGGTTTTATAAGGCGCTGGTCATGCTGCATTTGGAGTATTGTGAGCAATTTTGGGCACCATATCCGAGTTGTTGGCTCCGGATAGGGTCCTGAGGAGGTTTACAAGGATGGTCCCAGGAATGAGTGGGTTAACATATGATGACCTTTTGATGGCACCTGGCCTGTACTCGCTGGAGTTTAGAAGAATGAGGGGGGACCTCATTAAAACATATCGAATAGTCAAAGGCTTGGATAGAGTGGATGTGAAGAGGATGTTTACATTTGTGGGAGTCTAGGACTAGAAGTCATAGCCTCAGAAGAAAAGGTAATTTCTTTAGGAAGGAGATGAGGTGGAATTTTTTTAGTCAGAGGGTGGTGAATCTGTGGAATTCTTTGCCACAGAAGCCTGTGGAGGCCAAGTCAATGGATCTTTTTAAGGCAGAGATAGAACATAATCATAATCATACTTTATTAGCCATGTTTTGCAACATACAAGGAATTTGATTTGCCATACAGTCATACCAATAAAAAGCAAAATACACAAAATACATTTTAACATGAACATCCACCACAGTGACTCCTCCACATTCCTCACTGTGATGGAAAGCAGAAAAAAAGTTCACTCTTCCCTTTTTTGTTCTCCCATGGTCAGGAGACTGGAGCCTTCTGTTAATTGGGCGATCTTGTCTCCCGTAGCCAGTGTTCAGCTCCCCTGCGCCGGGCCATCGGCCCGTCGGGACTGGTCGAAACCTTCTGCGTCGTTTGAAGCTCCCGATATCGGTCTCTACATGAGACTGCGGGCTCCTCGATAATGAAATCCGCAGGCCATGGTTAGAGCGTCGACCCCAGGCAAGGTTTTGCAGGCTCCGATGGCAAGTCCACGTCCCTGCGGTGGGGCTCAAAGTCAGTCCCGAGCAAGGTTGCCAGCTCCATGATGTTAGGCTGCAGAGCGACCGGAGATACGATCCGGAAAACAATTGCATCTCCGGCAAGGTAAGATTGAAAAGTTTCCCCCGCCCACCCCACATAAAACAAACCAGAGAACATTAACACAAACCTTTAAAACACACTAAAAATAACAAAAAAGACAAAAAGACAGACAGACTGTTGGCGAGGCTACTCGATGGAATAGATTCTTGAAAAGATAGATTCTTGATTAATACGGTTATGGGGAGGAGGCATGAGAATGGGGGTTAGGAAAGAGAGATAGATCCGCCATGATTGAATGGCGGAGTAGACTTGATGGGCCGCATGATCTAATTCGGCTCCTTATCACTTATGAGCCGTCCTAACCATGTACCCATTTATCAATTTGACTAAAATAGTTACACCTCGGGTTCCCATTAAATTTCCCCCCTCATCTTAAACCAATGTCCTCTGATTCTCGATTCCCCAAGGTAAACTTAGTCCCAAGAGACTCTGCATCCACCTGATCTATTCCTCTCATGATTTTGTACGCCTGTATACGATTAACCCTCATCCTCCTGCGCTCCAAGGAAGAGTACCTGCCTGCTCAACCTCTCCCTATAGCTCAGACATTCTCTGCACCCTTTCTCTGCACCCTTTCCAACTTGACAATCTTCTCTGCACCCTTTCCAACTTGACATCTTTCCTATAACATGGTGCCCAAAACTGAACATAATCCTCTAAATGCGGCCTCGCCAACGTCTTAAACAACTGCAACATGACAGCTCAACTTCGATAAAGCCCAAAGCCTTTTTGACCACCCTATCTACCTGTGCTGCCCCTTTCAATGAACGACATAGCAGTACTCCCAAATCCCTCTGCTCTACAACACTAGCTTTCACCGTGCAGGTTGTGCCTATGTTAGTGCTCCCAAAATGCAACACCTCACATACCTCTATAGTAAAATTCCATTAACCATTCCTCAGCCCCCCTGCCCAACCGGTCAAGATCCTAAGATCCTCGTACATAGAAAAGATAATTAGAAATATTCCCATTGGTCAAAGGACCAGGAATCAGAACACAATGATTTAAGGTGGGTGATGAAAAAAAACCAATGAGGAATAAATCTTTTATTTTGCATTACAAGTGGTTGGCATCAGGAATACATTGGCCGACAAGTTGATTAGAATCATTCAATTATGGCTTTCTAAAAGAGTGGGATCATAATTGGAGGAGTAATATTATACATTGACAGGGAACGGGATGGAATGAGAATGTATTTTGGGATGAGAAGATCACTATACATACTTGAGAAGATAAATGTTATTTAACCAGCCCAATCTAATTTTTTTTGACCAGATAACAAAGGGTAATGACAGCAATCTGATTGAAGTAGTGTATGTGGACTTCCAAAAAGGCTGATGGCTTTATTCTGGCCTTTACCTTTTTACAATCACATCAATAACAAATGGATACTTGTTAGAATACTAATCTCAGTGCAGATTTGCCTATTCTTTCCCCATTTAATCTAGAGAAACAGTAGTTCCACACCAGTTTGCTTGGGATGGGGGCATAATTCACCAACCATTTCAGTAATTTCCTACCTATAAGGAATAATAATGTGCAGTGTTTTCATGGAACAAGAACATTATTTAAAGACATCACATTAAACTTGGCAGAGGTACTTATGCTTACCCTTCTGCATGCAGCCACATCTTGTACTGACTGCAGAGTTCCTTCAAGCGTAGAAGTTTATCCGTGTGTCCTGCACCTGGTGTGCCTAAAATAAAGTTTTTTAAAAGTCTGCGTGTTTTATTTTAAATACCATATCAAATTGTTCCCCATTAGCAGCTTCTGCAGATCTGATCACAGTGAAGGTTCTAATTTAAAATTCAGTACAAAGCCTTCCTATTTGAATAGGCTATCGTGCTTGTGAACCATGTTTAAACAAAGACACTCTGTTCCTCAATTCTAGATTCCAGAGCTGATAACCATCAGTGCTATCTATGGTGCCTACATACCCGGCAGTGAATAAGTACCAACTAAAGCACTCTAGTCATGTACAACATCATGTGCCAGAAGATCAACTAATCAGCACCCTTAAGGATGTGACAAAAACTTAACGCATTATTCTCATTGGGTCATTACAAGGAATTACCAAACGTTAAATCACAGATGGTGTAGAGAATGGTAAGAAGATACAAGAACAATCTTAAAGAAGAGGGGATGAAAACAAAACATGGTGTAGGCAGCAAGAGGCAGAGCATTCTGTCACCCGACATGCTTTTAACATATTCTGCCCACCTGATCAGAGATTTTTTTCAGCAATGTGCAGACAATTTGCCCAAGTCTATAGACTAGTGGTAAAATATAGGGGGGAGAGGGTACTGGAATTGATGGGAATGTTACAAGAATAAAATGGCATTAGTGCTGGAATTACATAAATGGGCTCTTGATGGATACCATGGAATCAACGGGAACAAGGGCATGTTTCCATGTCAATTCTATGGGTCTCTATTAACTCCCGACCTTGCATGTGCTCAAGTCTTAATTGCCCACTATCCTTTGAAATGAACTAGCAAGTCATTCACTTTTGACGTAATTAGACCTGGGCAATAAATTCTGGATCTTCTGAATGATTTCCTCTGCACCATTGTTGAACATCAGTTGTCCATGATTGAATGAAAAAGCTTGGATGGACGCAGTAAAGAGGATCTCAAATGGCAAGATTCCACGGATGCTACCGCATTCCTCACCTCTGCCACCTGTGTGAAAGGAGTTCGAGCTCATATTGTCTAATCATCCCTCTCCATTTACATTATAACACTGTTGACTAGATGTCATGGTCATACTTGAGGGCGAGTGATGAACAACAATGTAACTAAATGAGTAAGAGTGGAGCCAAGTCATCCCAGTCTACTGGACGAAGATACACAGATAGTGCAGAAGGATGGTGTAGTTAATCTTTCACAAAGGATATTTATGGAACTCAATGAGTTGTTAGTACAGAATTAAATAATCCCAGGTGGAGTTGTGAGAAAGGCAAGTGACAATAGGTGCAAAGCCTCAAGGAAAAGAGGAAATTGGAAATTGGAAAAGAGAAAAAGGAGGATCAAGGATTCAATGGTGCAATTATGAAAGAGACTGACAATTATGCAAGATTGTGAGACAATTCATACTATTTATAAAGAGCCAATGGGGATGTAATCAATTGTGGAGTTAGGTATAATTTTCAAACTGAGCATGGAAAGGGGAGAAAGTGAGAGATTTGGGAACAGGCTAAGGTTGCAGACAAACCTGCAGAGCACAGATAACCAAAGGATTATTTTATTGACAAATACTTTATTTCCTATACTTGGAGGTGAGAGTAAAGAATACAGTGGACAGGGATTTAAGGAGATGAGTGACACATGGAAAGCTGGGGCTTGTCTAATCAACTAACTTACCTTGATGGCAATAAAAGTGCTCCAAATTTGGGAAAAGAAAGATACTGAAAGTACCATTCCTACCATTCTCCCTTAATTCACATTGCATTCTTCACTTTTGGAAGCGATCCCTTGCCCGCACCTCCCACACCAAATTGCACTTGACAAATGTAGAGTTCCTTTAACTGTTTTTTTTGCTTCAGTTGTCAGCATCTTCCATCTCTTGTTTGCATATCACTGGGAAGCACAAGTAATTAAGGCAGCAATGACTACATTATATTCTTTGAGCGATTCTTACAACATACCTGCATTTGCCACAAGGAGGAGAGGAAGCTTTCCACATTCAATATCATCTTTAATCAGCCTTTCCAATAGAGCTATATCCTGTTAAGCAATAAATAAGAAAATCACTAAAGTAGAACAAAGTTTACATATCCACTTCGCAATCAATACCAAAGGAAGGTATGTGATTAGCAATTCAGCTGCTCCCAGACGGTGCACAAGTATCTCAACTATTCGGGTTAGGTGATACTTTAATGGAGTTACCCAAAACAGATGTGGATTAAAAATACAATCCAAATACAAATTCCCATTCATTGAAACATAAAAAAACAGATGCAGAAGTAGGCCATTTGGCCCAGCAGCGCCATTCAATATGCTCATGGCTGATCATCCAAAATAATTTTCCATTCCTGCTTTTACCTATACCCCTTGATTCTGTTAGCCCTAAGAGTTAAATCAGATTCAGATTCAATCTTTATTGTCATTGTGCAGTGTACAGTACAGAGACAATGAAATGCAGTTAGCATCTCACCCAGAAGAGCCAACATAGAATAATGAACAGTAAAATATATATATGTACAAACAGTTGCAGTAGTGCAATTTCTGGGGGATGACTGGTAATCACCAAGGTGCAGAGTTAAGGAGTGTAACAGCCGCAGGGAAGAAGCTGGAAGAAGCTGTTCCTGAGCCTGCTGGTCCGCCCACGGCGAGATCTGTTGCACCTCCCGGATGGGAGGAGGGTAAAGAGTCTGTGGCTGGGGTGAGAGTAGACTCTCACTCTCTCTTGAAAATATCCAGTGTATTGGCCTACCCAGCCTTCTGTGGCAGAGAATCCACAGATTCACAACTCTCTGGGTGAAAACATTTTTTCTTCATCTCAGTCCTAAATGGCCTATCCCTTATTTTTAAGTTATGAACCCTGGTTCTGGACTTCAACATAAGAAACATTTTTTCCTGCATCTAGCCTGTCCAATCCCTTAAGAATTGTATGTGTTTCTATAAGATCACCTCTCATACTTCTAAATTCCAGTGAATATAAGTCCAGTCAACCCATTCTTTCATCATATGTCAGTTCCGCCATCCCGGGAAATAACCTGGTGAACCTACGCTGCATTCCCTCAATAGCAAGAATGTCCTTCCTCAAATTAGGAGACCAGAGCCCTGTACAACTGCAGTAGGACCTCCTTGCTTCTATAATCAAATCATTTCACTGTGAAGGCCAACATGCCATTTGCTTTCTTCAATGCCTGTTGCACCTGCATGCTTACTTTCAGTAACTGATGTACAAGGACACCCAGGTCTCGTTGCACCTCCCCTTTTCCTAATCTGACACCATTCAGATAATAATCTGCCTTCCTTTTCCACTAACCAATTTATATCAAATCAAAAACTTACCATTTGATGCTGAGATCCAAACATGGTGTTACAAGGCACACGACACATACAGGAAATGGGGAGACCAAGCTAAATGCAAGGGGGAGAAAACACAAGATTAAGTTGCAGTATACTGCCTATCCCCATCTTCTCATAAACCTCCAATTTAAATTCCATTTGGAATATTTTGGAGGACCAAGAAACCAAGAATACATCAGTCTTCTAAAAAAAACTTTTATTTAGAATCTTGTCAAATATTTCTGTTTTATAAAGTTATGGATTTCCATAAGTACTGTCAATTACCGAAGCCTAGGACTTGGAGTTTTGCAGGATTGGTGTTAATGGTTTAGATTTTTGCATTTAGCTCAATGTGTGGAAATATAAGTAGGAAACATAGTGTAAAGGAACTGAGCAGGTGGCAATAATTAGGTTGATCTGAAAAATGTTCACTCACTGCAGAATAGTTCCAATAAATCACATTATTGTTGTACACAACATAAAGATTGGATATCAATGGGGAAAAATAAATTAAAATGATTGTTCTAAAATTAATTGAAAGTTACTTTAAAACATACTACTTTGCAGCAGTGTTTTTAATTATTCATTAACTTTCTAGTGTTTTTAATTATTCATTAACTTTCTAGTGTTTTTACTTATTAGTGTTTTATATCACAAACATTTTTTTTTAAATAGATTTGATTGCTGTGGAAACTGTACAGAGATGATTTATCAAGAATTTGCATTGGATACAGTACTTGAACAATGAAGAGAACAGCTAAGCAGGTTTTGGTTATTTCCTCAAAGAGAAGGGCAACAGAGACCTGATTGAGGTGCACAAAAGTATGAAGGTCATAGATAGGGCCAGTTAATGATTTTTTTCCCTTTAGCAGGAATGTCTACAATCAAACGGCATAGGTATAAAATTAGTGGTGGGAAACTGAGATGAGACACAAGGAAGAGTTTCCCTTCTTCCTCCCAAGAAGGTATTTGAAACCTGATACTCATTTCTATGGGCGTGGTAGCAGACAATTTCATAACATTAAAGATTTATTTAAAATGCCATGGCATAATGGCTATGTGTTGTTGTGAAATTGGATTAGTACCTATATAATCTCTAAAAATGTAAATTTAAAAACATTCTCAGATGGTATTAGTTGTCTGCATCATATCACTTCAGGACTTGTTGCCATTCAGAACACATCTCGAAATTCTGGGAAATGGAGTGCACAGGAAAAGCAGGTGGCAGGATGTGTATTTCACGTACATTTTATATGGGCCATTTACTGGAACTAAAACTACAAAATTTAACAGAGGCAGGGCCATCTAGTGCTGTCACAAATAAACTAACTTTGCAAAGAGGCAAATATTCTGAAACCTGATTGAATACATAATTTGACTACTTTAGAAAAACTCTCAAGTTATTTCAGTTAGGTTCATTTGGGTTGAAAAAATGTCACTATCTTTATTTAGTTCATTGCCCAAATTATCAGTATTCTTATTATTGTGTAAGATTGATAGCAATTTCCATATCCTGCATAAACTTAGTTAAATACTCCAAGATGTAATCACTGATCCTGCTCTTCTGCAGGCTATGGTGTTCCTGATGCAAATGCAGAATCATTTATAGCTTTTAGAGCAACTGAAGTTTGACATGGAACTTTGCTGTCCATCAGTGGTAACCGACTTGAACTTCACTTTTTGTATGTCGACTAATAATCGTGTTGCAAAAAAACAATTAAAATACTCAGCCTTAATCAAACAATAATTACCATTATAATTAACTTTTGGAATATATATTTTTAATTTAAATGTGGAATCTCATTCCAATATCACAAGCAAGATATATCAGAAAAACATTTAAGTATTATTTTTAGAATAGAATGTTTACTGTTTGTTCATGATAGTTTTATTTCTCCTTTGATCATGTTAATGCCCCAAACTTTCACTTTATGTATAATAATTAAAATACAAATTATAGTTCTTGCTGTACTACGTGTGCAAATATTTCAATGTTTCCAGCATATAGTTGTGTTTTTTCATCTGTTTGCTCTTGGAAATCACAAATTTCTGACAAATGCCACTAATTCAATGTTACTAAATCATTATATTTGAAATTATTTTCAAGGCTATGTAATTGTGGTCAGTTGTTGGAGATCATGTATGCCTTTGCCAGACAGCAAATCCAAGCCAAGTTATTTGCTGCAAATATTTCCTAAGGTATATTCTTGCAGAGTATTTTCTTTTACAAATTTGTAGCTTCATGAGGCCGTATTGATGCAAATGTATTGTCACAATCATATTGCTCCCTACATTATGCTCGTCTAAAGAAAATAATAGAATATATTCAGATACAGAAATGGAAACATGTATGTTTCCAAATAATGAATAGGAGAGAAGGTATCATAAGAATACACTGAATGGTTTTTCATATACAACTGTGTCTATTCACATTTAATTTAGATTACATGCTAAACCAAAATTAATTCCTTTTAAATTATCATTTTGCACAATGTTGTGGATATGTTTACCTGGTTGCAGATATACTGGCCCAGACCGGTTCTACTGGCAGCACTAATATAGAGGACGGGCATTTTTCTTTGTAAGACATTAAAACCTTCTGTTGCGTAATCCTCATAATTTGAGTGAATAATGAGTTTGGAGACTTTCACCACACCTTCACGATCATCTTCATGATAATAGGCAGACCCATTGTCATACCTGAACAACAAAATGTAGATTGTAATTCACAATCGTGTACTTTAAATGTTACAGCTCAAACAAACTGCCTGCGATGAATTCTCACACACTTACTACGTGTCAAACTATCCCCCAACATCGAAATGTATGAAGGCAGATGGCAAATTTGGAAACCAGATTGGCAGCATTACCTGAAGATACCACCTTGAATTATTCTTGCTCTCAGCCGGGGATATGTAACAAAATTATATTATTTTATAGAACAGATGAAAACCATTTCGAACACTTTGCCTGTCTATAGTCTTCTATATAGATTGGTATGGTTTAATTCTGCACTGTCTTTTCCTCAATAGCTTTTCAAATGAGTCATCTACGTATATGACCAGTTTCCTTTTAAAAGTTCCAACGGTATCTGCTTCCATTAAGTACAATTTCTGGTGTATATTCCAGATCTCATCAACTCAGTTTTTAATAATTGTAATATATCCTTGATCAATATGTCCCACCTCCCCTCCTGTACCTATCTCCTCACAATTCTTTCTAACAACCATTAATACTTTGCAGCAGTAATTTAAGTTCCCATTTCCAATTTAATTAGGATACTACACCTTTGTTTAGTTTATTGTCATGTGTATTGAGGGACATTGAAAAGCTTTTGTTGCATGCTAACCAATTAGCAGAAGGACTATACATGATTATATTCGAGCCATCCATAGCGTACATATACATGATAAAGGGAATAACGTTTAATACAAGGTAAAGTCCTGTAAAGTCCGATTAAAGATAGTCCAAGCGTCTCCAATGAGGTTGGACTAGCTCTGGGCCACTCTCTAGTTGTTGATGGGACGGTTCAGTTGCCTGATAACAGCTGGGAAGAAACTATCCTTGAACTGGGAGGTGTGCGTTCTCACTCTTCTGTACTTCTTGACTGATGGGCGAGGGAAGAAGAAGGAGTGACCGGGGTGAGACCAGTCCTTGATTATGCAGGTGGCCTTGCCGAGGCAGTGTGAGGTGTGAGTGGAGTCAGCGGAAGGGGGGGGGGGGAGGGGAATTGGTTTGTGTGATAGTCTGGGCGGCGGCCACAATTCTCTGTAATTTCTTGCGGTCTTGGATGGAGATGTTCACAAAGCATGCTGTGATGCAACCAGATAAAATGCTTTCTACAGCGCACCTGTCGTAGTTGGCGAGAGTTTTTGGGGACATGCCGAACTTCCCAAGCCTTCTAAGGAAGTAGAGACATCCCTTTCAATTCTTCTCTACTATTATCCCTGGTTATCCACCTCTACCAAATTTCACTTCCTAGTTAAATCTTTTCACAAGAATGGTTCGATCTGCTATTTTCAATTTAAAAAATATTTCACAATTATATAGATTTCAAAATTGCAAAGCATACTCTGGGATGATATCCACAATTTGTAAAGTTCTTCCTGCACAAATTCCTCAGTCCATAATCATATTGCAAACGGATAAAAATTCTGTAATTACACTCCAATTTTTTATGGCATTGCACTTTTAATATAAATTATGCTCCAACCAACTATTTTTCCACTTCTTAAATGATAAGGGCGGTATTATTTAACTATAAATAGCAAAAAATCAAAGTATTATAAACATGATGAATGATAGTGCTTTAATACAGTTATTCTAAATCACATAAATGGACCCTGGTCCAATTCATCTCTGCTCTTGACATTTGCTTCTTCCAGACATCATGCTCGGTCTTGGCTTCTGCATGTAATGCAATTGACCATTAACTAGTATGAAGTGATGAGAGATCTTTTACGATGTTGTGATAAAAAGTGTCTGGGCCTTGAAGATCACTCACTAGATGAATTATTAATGCATAAGTGTGAATGAGAACATCTGTTTTACATAAAGAGATCTTGTCTCAAATTGAAGTTTCAGGCTGATTTTGTTGCAGGCTACAGTAAGAACTGGAAAAGATATGAGGGTACCCACCAGGTATGATATATACTCTTTATTACATTCTTCAACATTTTTCGCTACCTCTTTGTGATATGCTAAATTATTTTTCATCATTGGCTTCTCCATGACAAAAAGCATCTTGCCGGGCTTATAAAAGTCTTCCATCACTTTAAAAGCCTGTGAAATTGTTTAGCTAACTACATAAGGAGCTCAACCGTTATTATATTGTTTCATACAGATTTCTGTTTTAAATTAAAAAAACAGATTATCACAACTCTTTATCTCATATGATAAAAGATTCACTTACTAAACAAACTAATTTCCTTTTAAAGCTATATTGAAAATTTGTTAAACAAATCAACGCATTCTGACAAATGATATGAAGCAATATTTTACATGGAAGATCAGATTTATATCAGCAAATCTTCATATAGTACTCAAATGCAGCAGAGCTGTGGAAGAGCTAATTGTTAATGCATGTAAATCTACATCAAAGTCTAGATTTACAACTAAATGTAAATGACAATTATCAAAGGGATAATTAATTTGATCTATGTTATCCTCACTTTAATCAACTAATTTAGTTTCAGTGCACACAAAATAAATAAAAAGCGTATAACTTTAGAAAGAATGTTCCAATTTTGTATTTGTGTACTTTCCAAAAAATACTTGGAAATCTAAAGTAATTGTTTCACAATGTTTAGATTTAAAATAACTTAACATTCAATTTGTTTACTTTGTTTTCATGAACATAGTTTAGTTTGCTTTGAAAATACTTCTCATATTTTACAAAAAAGAAGGAATTCTCTAGAAGTTAGTGTATGAGAACATTATAGGTTCACAACAATTTGTTCCAGTAGATCACAAGGAAAGTTGCACAAATTTTTCAAATTTCCGTGGTAAAATGCATTTTTATATACAATAGGTCTAACAGCAGAATTTAAAGAGATAAACATGAATACTATCACCTTGCGACAGAGTGTAAGAATGTAACATGCTGTACCACATTGCTATTTAATTACCTTACTAAGCAAGGACGGTACATAATTATTTGAATTTTGCAATGTGAAGAACTTACCTGAAAAGTCTGCATAGCCAGAGCGTGGTATTTGAATATTGCAATGTGAAGAACAGAAATATATTGCCCTATGAAAAGTCTGACCTTGCATAACATTCTGTAATCTATTGAATAGAGAGTGGTAATCTGACAAAATATAGCAATTGGAGAGTAACCTTCTACAACAATGACTTTCAATTTTATTCAAATTAGTGGTAATTGAAATGTGATCTTTCTTTGTCCAGCAACATCACAGATCAGCAACATGAATTTATGCTGCATTAAAACTATGTCCCAGTAATGAAATATGACCTTGCTCGCCAACATTCTGTAATCTATTGAATACAGAGATCCGTATTTTAATACGAAAATTTCTTGCATTGTAAATATGTTCAAACAAAATACACTAGCAATTGGAGAGTAACATCTATTCTACTAACAGATGTCAATATCCGCCTTAAAAATATAATTATGTACAGTGTGTGGGTTCCACTGCCATGTGAAAAATATTCTAAAATTAAAAGCTTTCTCCACACAAACTCCATTTTCCATTCATCCCAATTATTTTTCCATTAAAAAATGACTATGCATTTTTTTAAATGCAGTTCAAAGCTGAACCAAATACATTTAGATGAAAAATAACAATAGCCTAATTTTGTCCCTTGTGAAAAGGAAAATATGGTGCCATAAAAGTGTTACAGTGTTTCATTGGACGAATTCTATAGACTGTGATTCCAGGCACAAAATAATATGTTTTAAATGCACAGCTCCATGCAGCCTAATTTGGTCCTGTACAAGTTGAAGAATAGTTGCCATGTCCTGTCCACTGTGAATAAAGTTGCATGCGAAAATAAAACAAAACCCACTCAAATTAGAAAGCAGAATTAGTTGTTTCCTCATTGGCAATGCCATTTTTAACAATACGCTCCTGACTTTGAGGTGGCATGGTGGTGCAGCGGTAGAGTTGCAACCATACCGTGTCAGAGACTTGGGTTCAATCCTGACTACAGGTGCTGTCTGTATAGAGTTTATACGTTCGAACCGTGCCCACGTTTCCACAGGTGCTCCGGTTTCTTCCCGCATTCCAAAGAAGCACAGGTTTGTAGGTTAATTGGCATCACTAAATATTGTAAATTGTCCCTAGTGTGTAGGATAGTGTTAGTGTGTGCAAACCCAGTGGGCCGGAGCCTGTTTCCGTGCTGTATCTCTAAACTAAACTTTGCAATACGTGATCTTGGTTTCTAGCATTGTCACTATAATTAACATTGTTCAAAGTAGTTAACCTTTAAGAGATTTTTAAAATATAACATCTAAACATTCTGCAGTGGTACATATCAATGAATCCATGAAATAGATTCCTCATGGAGCTACTATTAATAAAAAACACTTCAGCTGTTTCAAAGTAAAAGAGAGTGGGTTCCCATTGTATTGTATCATTAAAAAAAAAACAATTTGCAGCAAACTAACTGACGCTCTCCAAAAATAAATATTTTCATCCACCAGTTAACTCCCATTAACATTTGCTCATAATGACATGATTTATATGCAAATATAGTTTTTAAGTTTCAAGAATAAAATTTAAATGGATAAAATGCACATAATGGAGTCCCATAAAATCAATTAGGCTGTTTAATTTAAGAAACATTGAATGCAAAAATGCACGTAGTCCCTGCTTTCAGCTTTCAGGTGCAGATTTGCATGCTTGTTGTGTATTACTGGAAGTGTTGATAAACATCGCATATTGTTCCAGAACCCTCTTCTGCAGTGCCTGGTTGCTATAAGCTAGATTACATTTCATGTCTTACCCTGGCAAATATCAATAATCGGTGTATATCTGAAGTTGGTACTGGGAAGGTCGGGGATCAGGAACATGTAGATTTACAGCCAAACCTTATACAGACATTATCATAAATATGAAATGATTGACTGTCAGTCCTAAATGGCTTACCCCGTATTCTTAAACTGTGACCCCTGGTTCTGGACTTCCCCCAACATCGGGAACATTTTACCTGCAATCCTCTGAGAATTCTTTATATTTCTAAAAGATACCCTCTCAACCTTCTAAATTCCAGTGAATACAAGCACAATTGACCCATTCTTTCATCAAATGTCAGTTCCACCATCCCGGGAATTAACCTGGTGAACTCCCTCAATAGCAATAATGCCCTTCCTAAAATTAAGAGACCAAAACTGCACACAAGGTGCAGTCTCACCAGGGTCCTGTACAACTGCATTAGGACCTCCTTGCTCCTAAACTCAAATCCTCTTGCAATGAAGGCCAAGAATTAGCTTTCTTCACTGCCTGCTGTACCTGCATGCTTACTTTCATTGCCTGATGTACAAGCACACCCTGGTCTCATTGCACCTTCCCTTAGAATCTGACACCATTCAGATAATAATCTGCCATCCTGTATTTGCCAACAAAGTGGATAACCTCACATTTATCCACATTATACTGCATCTTCCACGTTTCTGCCCTCTCACTCAACCTATCCAAGTCACCCTGCAACCTCATAGCATCCTCCCGCAGCTCACACTGCCACCCAGCGTGGTGTCATCCGCAAACTTAGCGATGTTACATTTAATTCCCTCGTCTAAATCGTTAATATATATTGTAAACAACTGGGATCCCAGCACCGTGCCTTGTGGCACCCCACTAGCCACTGCCTGCCAATCTGAAAAGGACCCGTTAATTTCTACTCTTTGCTTCCTGTCTGCCAACCAGTTCTCTATCCATGTCCATGTCAATACCCTACCCCCAATATCATGTGCTCTAATTTTGTCCAAGGCTTTTTGAAAGTCCAGATACACCACATCCACTGGCTCTTCCTTATCCATTCTTCTTCGTATCAGTGGTTTAAACGCTATCATTACCAATTCTGGTGGAAGCACTCAGGTTTATTCCACACTAAAGCCTATTTCTCATCACTATCTGCACATAGACCAATTTTGCACAAGCAGCCTTCTAATCTTTTAACTGTGGCCGTCTTGTTTACTTCAGCCATTTACTTCACCTACACGGAGATATTTCTCTGTAAACTACATTGACAGCCATCTTTTCATTTTTATAAGGCCTACTCAGACTTAAATATTTTTAAATCTGTTTAACACAATTATTCCTTTTCCCGTCTGGTTATTTCATTTTCCTTTAGTGCACTGGGATGTTTTATGAAGTAGAACAAATTAGATTGCAGATTTAGTATGGCAAAATATAAATAGATCTGCATATCTGGAAAGAAAGCATTTAATAAATATGGTAGAAATAAAAATGTATTTTTGTGAAAATTGACATCAAAAGACCTTTTATATCAAACTATAGTTGGGCCATGTTTCCATTAAGCGTACTGCTGTATGAAAAGCTAATTGTGAAACAGAACTATATTGCCAAAGAAAGCAAAGGTAATAATTCAAACCATTACAAACGATTTATAACGTTACTCACCTGCCCTGCAATGGACCAGGAATATCTTTTCTAGCATATTTCTTTTTCTCCTTTTCTTCATCTGTCTCCCTAATTTGATCAGTAAAATTGGTCCTTAATTTGAAGTTATTGCAAGAATGGAATGACTGCCAAATTTTCATGCATAATAATTTAAATACACATATGCACATCTTCACTAAAAGATACTTTAACACTGAGCTGACTAAATATATTCAATTGCAAAAGATATCGCGATATACATTTTCATCATGCTTGAAGACTTTTTTGCAATCCTCATTGAAATATCAAAAATGAGAAGTTCCATAATGTTCAAAGAAAAAAAACATTGGATGCAATCCATTTTTTTGCACAGCTACTTAATCCAGCACACAATTACCTCAGGGATGTGTTTATTATTGTTTTAATAACATTGAGAATAAACATATTATGGCTAAGGAATTGATAACCACGGGAATGGAGATTTGACAAAATTGAAGTTACTGAGGTAATTTATCAGAATCTGGTGTTGAAAATGTTGATAGACAACCAAGTCACCAGGAGAGATCAGATTATGCAAGCAAGCAACAGTGGTCTTTAACAGAACCACCAACATTTCCCATAAGCCCAGGGTTTCTAAGTGTACATAGATAGATCTATATCTCTCAAGGTACTCGGCTGCTGTACCTTGATCATATTTAGATTTGGTTCCAGGTTTGACTTTTCACAGGATCTGCAATCCTGTTGATTTCAACTATAGAACCACAGAGAAGAAAACAAAGAAAGCAAGTTCCTTTTACCAAAATGTACAGCATTTTAGTTTTGTTTAATTACTGGTAAATATTAAGTACAATTAGATATTTTATTAAAACAGTAGTTCATTTTATAGACATTTATTTTCAAGTGTGTACATTTTCCAAAATGTTAGGGGCTTATAATGACATTTAACCTCACAGCTAGGATACCCAACCACTAACGATATTAGAAAATAGGTTATTTATTAATGAGTAAAGTGCTGCTTGACAGCACTGTTAATTACAACCTGCATCATTTTTGCTGATGATTGATAGTAGTCTGATAGGACAACTTTATTCTGGTTTAATCTAATTTACTGTCCTGTAATAATGGCCTTCCACTTCCATAACATGCAAATTCATATGAGTAGGCAGTAACCACTGGCAACAAATTTGTGACAAGAGTTTTAAATGTGCCAGGTGGTTGTACAACCTTAAGTTATTAAGTGGACATGCTCCTGAATCACTGAAAGACAATTATTTTGTTATCTTTTGCATCTTCCATTCAGGAAAATCTTAAAGCTCTCCAAAGCCTTTCAAGAAAAATAAGTCAGATTTTTTAACTGTTAAAAATTCCAAACTAACCTTTCAGTGTCCTCCAACATCTTCATGGCCTCGTTGAAGATTTTGCCCATCTCAGCTACAGTGGGGTCCATCGTCTGTCAAAGAAAAGTGAAAATATTTGCATTTTCTAAGTTTCAAGAGACTGGTCGTAAAATATACCTGTTGGTGTGTAGGAAGAAACTGCAGATGCTGGTTTACACCAATGATAGACACAAAATGCCGTAGTAACTCAGCGGGATAGGCAGCATCTCTGGAGAGAAGGAATGGGTGACGTTGACGTCGAGACCCTTCAACGTCATCCATTACTTCCATCCAGAGATGCTGCCTGTTCCGCAGAGTTACTACAGCATTTTGTGTCTATCTGTTGGTGTATTCCGTTCATAGAAACCACAGGAGAAATGATTGTTTGCTGCAGTAATTTCCAGGTAAGTTTACTTCTTGGTAATAAAACAGAGCACTAGAAAATTGAAATGCATGACAAAATGAACTTCAATACCCAGCCCATGATGTGCATGGATTTCTGAACATCTACCTCAATGTAATTAAAACTGGAGGAGTCTTAGGATGACACAAACAATCTTCTCCACTAAGGAGGGCATGAACAATCTTCCTGATGTACTAGTGGCCAGAGGATCTGGGGTGACGGAGGAACTGAAGGATATCCACATTAGGCAGGAATTGGTGTTGGATAGACTGATGGGACTGCAGGCTGATAAATCCCCAGGGACTGATGTTCTGCATCCCAGGGTACTTAAGGAAGTGGCTCTAGAAATCGTGGATGCATTGGTCTTCATTTTCCAATGTTCAGGATCAGTTCCTGTGCATTGGAGGGTGGTTAATGTTAGCCCACTTTTTAAGAAAGGCGGGAGCGAGAAAACAGGGAATTATTGACCAGTTAGCCTGACAGGTGGTGGGGAAGATGCTGGAGTCAATCATAAAAGATGAAATAGCGGCACATTTGGATAGCAGTAACAGGATCGCTCTGAGTCAGCATGGATTTACGAAGGGGAAATCATGCTCGACCAAACAATGGAATTTTTTGAGGATGTAACTAGGAAACAGTAGCCGGAAGCCAGAGGATTGGGAAACTTTCATAGGACAACATAAGGAAGCAAAACGGGCAATACGGACTGAAAATATGAAGTGCGATGGGAAGCTGGCCAGGAATATAAGGAAGGACAGTATAAGCTTCTTTAGATATGCTAAGGGCAAAAGAGTAGCAAAGTCAAATGTGGGGCTCTTGAAGGCAGACACGGATGAAATTATTATGGGCAACAAGGAAATGGCAAAAGAGTTGAATAGGTACTTCGGATCTGTCTTCACTAAGGAAGACACAGACAATCTCCCAGATGTACTGGAGAACAGAGGGTCAAATGGGGTAGAGGAACTGATAGAAATTTTCATTAGGCGAGAAATAGTATTAGGTAGGCTAATGGGACTGACGGATGATAAATCCCCTGGACCTGATGATCTGCATCCCAGGGTCCTCAGGGAGGTGGCTCTAGAAATAGTGGATGCATTGGTGATCATTTTCCAATGTTCAAAGGATTCAGGATCAATTCCTGTGGATTGGAGGATAGCTAATGTTATCCCACTTTTTAAGAAAGCAGCGAGAGAGAGAAAACGGGGAAGTACAGACCAGTTAGCCTGACTTCTGTGGTGGGAAAGATGCTGGAGGCTATTATTAAAGAGGTAATTTTGGGGCATTTGGATAGCACTAAAAGGATTAGTCCACATCAACATGGATTTATGAAAGGGAAATCATGCTTGTCTAATCCTCTGGAATTTTTTGAGGATGTGACAAGTAAAATGGATGAAGGGGTGCCAGTGGATGTAGTGTATCTAGACTTTCAGAAAGCCTTTGATAAGGTCCCGCACGGGAGACTAGTGACTAACATTAGAGCACATGGTATTGGGGGTAGGGTGTTGATATGGATAGAAAATTGGTTGGCAGACCGGAAGCAAAGAGTAGGAGTGAACGGGTCCTTTTCAGAATGGCAGGCAGTGGCGAGTGGAGTGCCGCAAGGCTCGGTGTTGGAGCCGCAACTGTTTACCATATACATTAATGATTTGGAAGAGGGAATTAGGAGCAACACTTGCAAGTTTGCGGATGACACAAAGCTGGGTGGCAGAGTGAGCTGTGAAGAGGATGTTAGGAGGTTGCAGGGTGACTTGGACTGGTTGAGTGAGTGGGCAGATGCGTGGCAGATGCAGTATAATATAGATAAATGTGAGGTTATCCACTTTGGCGGCAAAAATAAGGGGGCAGATTATTATCTCAATGGGGTTAGGTTAGGTATGGGGGAGGTGCAGCGAAACCTGGGCGACCTTGTACACCGGTCACTGAAAGTTGGCTTACAGGTACAGCAGGCAGTGAAGAAAGCGAATGGAATGTTAGCCTTCATAACAAGAGGATTTCAATATAGGAGTAAAGAGGTTCTTCTGCAGTTGTGTAGGGCTCTGGTGAGACCACATCTGGAGTATTGTGTACAGTTTTGGTCTCCTAATTTGAGGAAGGACATCCTTGTGATTGAAGCAGTGCAGCGTAGGTTCACGAGATTGATCCCTGGGATGGCGGGACTGTCATATGTGGAAAGATTGAAAAGACTAGGCTTGTATTCACTGGAGTATAGAAGGATGAGGGGGTAATCTTATAGAAACATATAAAATTATAAAAGGACTGGACAAGCTAGATGCAGGAAAAATGGTCCCAATGTTGGGCGAGTCCAGAACCAGGGGCTACAGTCTTAGAATAAAGGGGAGGTCATTTAAGACTGAGGTGAGAAAAAACTTTTTCGCCCAGAGAGTTGTGAATTTATGGAATTCCCTGCCACAGAGGGCAGTGGAGGCCAAGTCACTGGATGGATTTAAGAGAAAGTTAGATAGAGCTCTAGGAGCTAGTGGAGTCAAGGGATATGGGGAGAAGGCAGGCAAGTGTTATTGATAGGGGACGATCAGCCATGATCACAATTAATGGCGGTGCTGGCTCGAAGGGCTGAATGGCCTCCTCCTGCACCTAGTTTCAATGTTTCTTTGTTTCTATGAAAATGGACAGGGAGAGCCAGTAGTGTACCTGGACTTTCAGAAAGCAGTTGATAAGGTCCCACATAGGAGATTAGTGGGCAAAATTAGGGAACATGGTATTGTGGGTAGAGTGCTGACATGGATAGAAAATTGGTTGACAGACAGGAAACAAATAGTGGGGATTAACGGGTCCCTTTCAGAATGGCAGGCAGTGACTAGTGCGGTACCGCAAGGCTCGGTGCTGGGACCGCAGCTATTTACAATATACATTCAATGATTTGGGTGAAGGGATTCAAAGTAACATTAGCAAATTTGCAGATGACACAAAGCTGGGTGTCAGTGTGAACTGTGAGGAGGATGCTATGAGAATGCAGGGCGATTTGGACAGGTTGTGTGAGTGGGCAGATGCATGGCAGATGCAGTTTAAAGTGTATAAATGTGAGGTTATCCACTTTGGTAGCAAAAACAGGAAGGCAGATTATTATCTAAATGGTGTCACGTTGGGAAAAGGGAAAGTACAATGGGATTTGGGGGGTCCTTGTTCATCAGTCAATGAAAGCAAGCATGCAGGTACAGCAGGCAGTGAAGAAAGTGAATGGCATGTTAGCCTTCATAACAAGAGGAGTTGAGAATAGGAGCAAAGAGATTCTTCTGCAGTTGTATCGGGTCCCAGTGAGACCACATCTGGAGTATTGGATGCCATTTTGGTCCCCTAATTTGAGGAAGGACATTATTGCTATTGAGGGAGTGCAGCATAGGTTTACAAGGTTAATTCCCGGGATGGTGGGACTGTCATATGCTGAGAGAATGGAGCGGCTGGGCTTTTATACTCTGGAGTTTAGAAGGATGAGAGGTTATCTTATTGAAACATATAAGATTATTAAGGGTTTGGACACACTAGAGTCAGGAGACATGTTTCCGATGTTGGGGAAGTCCAGAACCAGGGCCCACTGTATAAGAATAAGGGGTGAGCCGTTTAGAACAGAGATGAGGAAACACTTTTTCACACAGAGAGTTGTGAGTATGTGGAATTCTCTGCCTCAGAGGGCGGAGGAGGCCGGTTCTCTGGATAATTTCAAGAGAGAGCTGCATGGGGCTCTTAAAGATAGTGGAGTCAGGGGATATGGTGAGAAGGCAGGAACGGGATACTGATTGGGGATGATCAGCCATGATCACATTGAATGGTGGTGCTGGCTCTAAGAGCCGAATGGCCTACTTGGCAAAATACAGAGTGTAGAAGAAACTCTGCAGATCAGGCAGCACCTGTCAGGGGAAAAGGACAGATGATGTTTTGGGTCAGAACCATCTTCCAAATTAAGGAAAATCATTTGGACACCATCACCACCTCTAATCATTATGAATACTGCAACAAAATAACATTAAAAATTAATAGGATTTCATAAATGCTTCACTTTCAATTAAAAATATAACTGAGTACCATTCCAAACACAATGCTTGGCAAATGTGTTGTACTCGAAACAATGTCTATTGTTATATTGAAATATTAATGATGGAGGTGATCAGCGAAATTTGAGATGGAACAATAAGAATAAGACATAAATGATGTATTGGGCACATTGGATTACAATGCCTCAGTTGAACTTTTTATCCCTTTGGAATAATTGTGCCAGCATGCTAAATAATCCAAGCATCATAGAAATTTTGGATAAATTAACAATATTATTACACAACTACAGGAAATTGTCTGATACATTCCTTAATACACACTGATTTGCTGTTCCTGCAATCACCATTAACAGTCTTTCAAAGTTACAAAGTAAGAAACAAAATGTATAGAACTTACTAATAAATATATAAATATTCCTCAAGGAAATATCATTTTCTACACCTGAAACCGCTGAAAAGTACCAAATACAGTACCCTCCATATATTTGGGACAAAGACACATAATTTATATATTTGCCTCTGTACTCCGCAATTTGAGATTTGTATAGACAAAATCACATGTGGTTACAGTGCACATTGCCAGATTTTAATAAAGGCCATTTTTATACATTTTGATTTCACCATGAAGGAATTACAGCAGTGTTTACACATAGTCCCCCCCATTTCAGGTCACCATAATGTTTGGGACACAGCAAAGTCATGTAATGGAAAGTAGTCATGTTTAGAATGTTGTCACATATCCTTTGCATGCAATGACTGCTAGAAGTATGCGATTCGTGGACATCATCAGTTGCTGGGTGTCTTCTCTGGTTATGCTCTGCTCAGGCCTGTATTGCAGCCATCTTTAGCTTATGCTTGTTTTGGGGGCTAGTCCCCTTCAGTTCTCTTCAGCATATAAAAGGCATGCTCAATTTGGGTTCAGATCGGGTGATGGACTTGGCCACTCAAGAATTGACCATTTTTTTAGCTTTGAGTAACTCTTTTGTTGCTTTAGCAGTATGTTTGGGATCATTGTCTTGCTGTAGAATGAACCGCTGGCCAATGAGTTTTGAGACATTTGCTTGAACTTGAGCAAATAGGATGTGTCTATACACTTCAGGATTCATTATGCTACTACCATCAGCAGTTGTATCATCAATGAAGATAAATGAGCAAGTACCTTCAGCCCAGGCTATAACACGCCATAACATCCCCACCCCCGTGTTACACAGATGAGGTGGTATGCTTTGGATCTCGGGCAGTTCCTTCTCTCCTCCATACTTTGCTCGTCATCACTCTGATATGTTAATTTTCGTCTCATCTGTCCACAAGACCTTTTTCCAGATCTGTGGTTGCTCTTTTAAATACTTCTTGGAAAACTGTAACCAGTGCATCCTATTTTTGCGGCTAACCAGTGGTTTGCATCTTGCAGTGTAGCCTCTGTATTTCTGTTCATGAAGTCTTCTGCAGATAGTGGTCATTGACAAATCCGCACCCGACTCCTGAAGAGTGTTTCGGATCTGTCGGACAGGTGTTTGAGGATTTTTCATTATTATGGAGAGAATTCTTCTGTCATCAGCTGTGGAGGTCTTCCTTGGCTTGCCAGTCCCTTTGAGATTAGTAAGCTCACCCGTGCTCTCTTTCTTCTTAATGATGTTCCAAACAGTTGATTTTGGTAAGCTTAAGGTTTGGCTGATGTCTCTAACAGTTTTATTCTTATTTTTCAGTCTCACAATGACTTATTTGACTTTCATTGGCACAACTTTGGTCCTCATGTTGATCAAGAGCAATAAAAGGGTCCAAATGTGATGGAGTAAATACTAGGTGCTGAGAGCTCTCATACCTGCATTAAGGAGGCAATTACACATACCTGAGCAATTACAAACACCTGTGAAGCCATGTGTCCCAAACATTATGGTGCCCTGAAATGGGGGGGACGGGACTATGTATAAACACAGCTGTATTTTCTACACAGTGAAACAAAAAAGTATAAAAATGGCCTTTAATAAAATCTGACAATGTGCACTTTAACCACATGTGATTTTTTTCAATTACAAAGCTCAAATGGTGGAGTACAGAGGCAAATAAATAAATGGTGGGTCTTTGTCCCAAACATTATGGAGGGCACTGTATATCAGGAAAATCAAAATCATGAACAACACAAAGGAGTAAACATGCAGTAAAATAACCTGCCAGCTAATAATTCTATTTAAAGCAAACCAAACAGTTTTATGGTTACACAAAGAAAAAGATAATTATTTGTCATCTTGATCATATTCTAAATCATTTGCAACCCTCCTTATCAAATACCTACATTGAAAATCTAATGGACATCAGTTATAATACAGACAGTAACTAGAATCTTTAGAGACATAAGAAACTGCAGATGTTGGAGTCTTGAGCAAAACAAACCACTGTAGGAACTCAGCAGGTCAGACAGCATCTGGGGAGGAAATAGACAGGCGACATTTCATGGCAACACCGTTCTTCAGACTAGAAGGTTTATATGGTTACGTATGTTATATGCATTCAAATGTTAATATATTTTTAATTACGTCTTTGAACATCTTTAATTTAAAATAACCATGCAAACCAACTCTGGCATCCACCAATTTATTGTGTATAGGTTGCCTGATCAGAGACAAGAACGTATTAGAAAGTATACTTGATTCAGAGCGTCTCATAAGCTTTACCATTTTATAAATAGCTTCTGATAAAACACCTAATCTGACTCTCTAAAAATTAATCCAGAACATTCTTCATGCAGCTAAAGAAATTGAGAAATATTGCACCCAGTTTCACAAAATTTAAATATTTATATATTTTGTAATCCCCTAGTTTTTCAAGCACATGCTTATGGGCCTGTCCCACTCACGCAACCTTTTCGTCGATTGTTAAAAATCCAGCGGCGACCAGAACAAGGTACGACTCTTTGGGTGACTACTCACGACCATACAGGCTTCACCCCGCGACATGTCGTAGCGTTTTTCTGGTCGCCGCTGGATTGTCAACGTTAAAAAATTTCGGCGACCTGCAAGGACCTATGATGGGTGCCAGCAGTCGCCGAACAAGTCACGTAAGTGGGACAGGCCCATTAAGCATACCTATTCATGAAGCAAAACTGCCAACATCCAAGGTTCTTAAAGAGGACTTAATGTGGATAAATGTGAGGTTATCCATTTGGTGGCAAAAACGGGAAAGCAGATTATTATCTAAACGGTGGCCGATTGGGAAAGGGGGAGATGCAGCGAGACCTGGGTGTCATGGTACACCAGTCATTGAAGGTAGGCATGCAGGTGCAGCAGGCAGTAAAGAAAGCGAATGGCATGTTGGCTTTCATAGCAAGAGGATTTGAGTATAGGAGCAGGGAGGTTCTACTGCGTTTATAGGGTCTTGGTGTCGCACACCTGGATTATTCGTGCAGTTTTTGGTCTCCAAAAGGAAAATTTTCGGCAGAGAAGGTTCACCAGACTGCATGTCAGGACCTATGACTGGGTGCTCTCAGCAGTGGCCAGGCTAGATGCACAAGTCACGTAAGTGGGACAAGGGGCCCAGCTTAAGCATAAGGGGGAAATCCTATTCATGAAGCAAAACTGAATCTCTGGAACTCTCTGCCACAAGCCAGTTCTTATTTAAGAGGGAGTTAGATGTGGCCCTTGTGGCCAACATGGATAAGCATTTGGTAATGTGATGACTTCTGACTTGCAACTTTATTTATCGTCCTCTTTATTAATCATTCTCATTTTTCAATACTGGTTTTACAATTTATTGTCAGAGGGCTCAGTACAAGTTCAATAATGAATTTCCAAATTATTCTTCAATTCATTTTGCCTGCAACTATTTACATTTCCATAATAGACACAAAGCTTGGAAAGATAATTTCATTGTGAATTTTTAAATAGTGTACCCTAAACATTGTAAGTGGTTTTTGAACAGTTTGGAGTATTCCTAAAATCACCGTTTAATTTAGCCAAGCTTTGAAGCTATCTTTAATCCAATAAGTTATAAGCAGGGTTTCAAAACAGCAGGTGAGCGATGACTTCACTAAAGTAGGTCATGGATGGATGTTGTAGTAACAGAGGCAAGCAAAGAAAAAAAGTGGGTTCACTGCGACCCGGGCAAAGCAGCAAGACTTGCCTGAACGAGCTAGAGTGTAACAAAATTCCAAAATACAAATACTTTGTGAAGTGTGCTGAAAATGCAATATTGCAGTGGGTGAAAAACGCATGAGAAATGGCAAGGTAGACACAGAATGCTGGAGTAACTCAGCAGCATCTTTGGAGAGAAGGAATGGGTGACATTTGGGGTTGAGACCCTTCTTCAGACTCATAATGTGAGATTCAAGTTGCATCAAACCCACACAGTGTAGGGAATCAGGATGCCTTGGTTATAGAAATGCAGCCTCTAATACTTGGGCAAGCCCAAAATTCACTAAATAATGAATCCAGTTTGACAACTTGCTTTGGGCTAAGGGCTGGTAGGGAGTGGGGGGGACGGGTAGTTGAACAAATTGCTAAACTATTACCATAAATACCACGTCATCCTATCTGTACATAGAGACCCAAGAAATTGCAGATGCTGGAACCTTTCATAGAACACAATGTGCTGGAGCAACTAATCGGGTCAGGCAGCATCTCTGGAGGACGTGGTGAAGTAAACATAGCAAAGTTTGCTGTTTACTGCCTTACAGTAAGAAATTCCATGTTTTGCAGTTATGGTGTGCAATTAACATTGAGCCAAGCTATAAATAATAACTTGGATGAAAAAAAACCCTGCAGATCCTGAAATCTTAAAAGAAACAGGACATCCTGGAAATACTCAGCAAGTCAGACAACAGTAGTGGAAAAAGAACTGCAGGTAATGTTCATCAAAACTAGGGAAAAGTTTTTAAAAACGCAGATTTTTAATTACAGGCAATAAAGTGAAGGGCCTGTCCCACTTTAACAACTTAATTCTGCCGCGTTTGCCCTTGACTCACACTCGCAGCATGGTCGGCACGAGGTCCTAGATAGGTTGTAGGAGGTTGTGATGCTAGTCGTAGGTATTCCTGGCATGAAGTAGGTCGGGGTGTTTTTTCTAGTATGATGAAAAATGTCCATGAGTAAAAAAGGTTGTAAATTAGGTTGTGAAAGTGGGACAGGCCCTTGAGGCAGAGGGAACACAAGGAATGTTTGCGAATGGGTGGAAACCAAGAGAGGCTTATGCAAAAAGTGGTGGTGAAAGCTTGTTAATTGCAACTGATCTTAAAATTATGAGATACAACACACTGCAGTTGCTGGAAATTGAAACTAGAAGGCAGGCTGGAAAAAACAGCTGGTTAGATGTTCATCCTTGCTGACTGCATGAAGATGCTCAGCACAATGGTCACGCAATCTGCATTTAGTTTTTCCAATGTCGCTAGACCACAGCACCAGTAGGAATGCAGTGCACTAAATTGAATGTACAAGTAAATAGTTGTTTCATCTTTAAGGAATGTTCCAATCTCTGGATGATGAAATGGGAATTGAAAACAGGGCAGCTGTTGCATCATCTGCAATTGTATGGGAAACTATCCTTAACCAGTCCGAAGAAGGGTCTTGACCCGAAACATTACCCATTCCTTCTCTCCAGCGCTGCTGCCTGTCCCGCTGAGTTACTCCAGCTTTTTATGTTTATCTTTGTTTTACACCAGCATCTGCAGTTCTTTACCACACGTATCACAAGAGGAGGATTGATTGATTGATAAATAGTGGAAATATGACACAATCAGGGAACTGCAGAGGGAAAATTCCTTCAAAATGCTGAAAGTGGGGGAGGGAGGGGAAGAAAGGGGCCGGATTTGTGGAAATTGTAGAGCATGGCGAGGAAACTGGAGAGAATGGCAAGGTGAAAGCAAGGTGAAGGGATACCCTATTGTTACTCCGGTGGAAAGTGAGAGCAGAAATGCAGCAAAAAGAATGGACAGTTTGTTAACTACAGTGGAGGGAACATACGGTTAAGGAAATAGAAAGACAACTCAGAAGCACTGCTGCACAACAGACAGAGATAGGAGATAGGAAGAAAGGCGGGGGGGGGGGGGGGGGGGGGGGGGGGGGGGGGGGATGGGAGAATGATAACTGCAGGAGTCAGTGGACTTGTAAGAGAAACTGGTCACTCACTTATCATCTCTGATGGAGGTAGAAAAGTCGATAAAAGGAAAGAGAGCAGAATGCAAATTTGCAGGAGATATAAAATCTTTGAGTTCTACATGCTTGTAGGAAGCAGTGTCAATACACTGGCTTCTGTCTTAACATCACTCTGCTAATTTATTACAGGAATTTTAATCCTTCAGTCTGAACATACTGTGATTTAAAATGGCACCTGTTTGAGCAGTGCTTTATACGCTGCTGTGTCAGGATCTTGGCACAAACTCTTATGGGCACCCGACCTACTTGCGACTATGACGGGTGCCGGCATTCGACAAAAAAAATTGCGTACGTAGGACAGGCCCTTTACCTTACTCTAGGACTTCCATCTGTAATTAGCATAGGAAGGCTGGCTGTTGGATTTGCTGGTGCAGGGCAGGGCAAACAGTGTGGTCATTCAGTATTGAGATGTGGTACTCAGGGTCGTACTCTGGCCCTCAATTACAGTATCAGCTACTGTTGAGGGCTAGCCATATTCAATTCAATTCAACTTTATTGTCATTGCACAGATACAAGTATAGGTACAACGAAATGCAGTTTAGCATCTGGTCATAGTCATAGTGCAAGATAGGAATAAAAAAAGTATAGAACAAGCATACATTAGTGTAAGAAGAGTACTGGTTAACAATGTGGATGGAGAGACCAAAGATATCTAGCGACGGGACTCCGAGTTCAGCAATGTTAGTGTGTTGTTGAAAAAGCTGTTCCTCATCCTGCTTGTGTGAGACCTGAGGCTCCTGTACTGCCTCCCCGATGGGAGGAGGGCAAACAGTCCATGGTTAGGGTGAGAGTGGTCCTTGATGTTCTTCCTGGCCCGTCTCAGACACTGTTTTCGGTGGAGGGCATCCATGGCAGGGAGCAGGGCACCGATGATGTGCTGAGCGGTTTTCACCACCCGTTGTAGTGCCTTCCTATCCGCTGCGGTGCAACTGCTGTATCATACCGTGAAGCAGGTGGTCAGGATGCTTTCGATGGTACAGCGGTAAAAGTTGGTCAGGATCTGGGGGGACAGGTGAGCTTTCTTGAGCCTCCTCAGGAAGTAAAGGCGCTGCTGCGCCTTTTTGATCAGTTTGGTGGTATTGAGGGACCAGGACAGATCCTCCGAGATGTGTACCCCGAGGAATTTGTAGTTGGAGACGTGCTCCACCTCAGTCCCGTTTATATGGATGAGGGTATGTCTGCCCCCTCTTCCTGAAGTCAACAATAATTTCCTTCGTCTTCTTGGAGTTGAGGACGAGGTTATTGTTGGCACACCAGGCTGCCAGGTGCTGGACCTCCTCCCTGTAGGCTGACTCGTCGTTGTCACTGATCAGCCCTACCACCGTGGTGTCGTCAGCAAATTTAATGATGGCGTTGGAGCCATACTTAGGGATGCAGTCATGGGTGAAGAGGGAGTAGAGGAGAGGGCTGAGCACACAGCCCTGAGGCACGCCGGTGTTCAGTGTTATAGTGGAGGAGGTGAGGTTGTTGACCCTAACAGACTGTGGTCTGTTGGCGAGGAAATTCAGTGTCCAGTTGCAGAGGGAGGTGGAGATGCCAAGTCCGCTGAGTTTGGTGATCAAGCTAGCGGGGATGACAGTGTTAAAGGCGGAGCTGAAATCAATGAACAGCAACCTGATGTAGGTGTTATTGCTGTCCAGGTGGGTCAGGGCTGAGTGTAGGGCTGCCGATATGGCGTCCTCTGTAGACCTGTTGGTCCGGTAGCCAAACTGATGGGGGTCCAGTGTGGGGGGGAGGCTGACTTTGAGGTGAGCCAAGATCATACGCTCAAAGCACTTTGTGATGACAGGGGTAGGTGCCACTGGGCAGAAGGCGGTGAGACTCCCTGAAGCTGATTGTTTGGGCACTGGCACAATGGTTGAGGTCTTGAGGCAAGTGGGGACGACACCCTGGGCCAGTGACAGATTGAAAATGTCAGTGAGGACTGGGGATAGTTGTCCAGCACATGCCCCGAGCACAAGCCCAGGGATGCCATTGGGGCCGGCAGCTTTGTGCTCATTCACCTTGCTCAGTGTATCTTGTACAGCAGAGGTGGAGAGACTGAGGGGTTGTTCGTTCAGGGGTGGGGCAGCTTTGATGGCTGGAGTTTTGTTGTCCCAGTCAAAACAAGCATAGAAGTGGTTTAGCTCATCAGGAAGGGAGGCGTTGTCTGGGGGGGGGGTGTTAACTTTATGGTAATCGGCAATGGATTTGATTCCTTGCCACATGCGCCTGGGGTCAGAGTTGTTTTGGAAATGCTCCTCGATCTGCCGTTTGTGATTGAGTTTGGCGTTCCTAATTCCCTTTTTCAGATTGGCCCTGGATGAGCTGTATCCCTCAGCGTCGCCAGATTTAAAAGCGGCATCGCGAGCCTTCAGCAGGAGTCTGACCTCCCTGCTCATCCACGGCTTCTGGTTACGGAAGGTCTTTATCTGTTTATGGGTAGTGACGTTGTCAGTGCAGAATTGCATATAGTCCAAAACGGTTGAGATGTATGTTAATCTGCTCCATATCTGCTCCATGTTTCATTAGACTGCCTGGATTCCATAGGATCTCTCAAAACACGTAGTAGGTCATGCCAGTTAGAGGTCTTGCCAGCACTCACTGTGTCAAGAAGAATGCAGCCACCACACTGTTCATCCCAGCCCACCTAACACCAGCCCTCACAGAGAGCCTCTCTACACCGAGCGATGGATGATTCTTTTCTTATAAGAGCACCAAAGTGTGAGGGTTATGTCAGGTTTTGGGCACAGCAGTAACCAGGAGGACAGCGATCAAAACCAGGTTCTTGGCCCCTAGTTTCGAGCCACTGCAATGGCTACGCATATTAGCTGCAAGGGCAGCAGTTTATGCCAGGTCCTCAGCACAACAGTGCAGTCAGAGATGAGGACAGGGTGGTTATCGGTTGTTTGGAAACGATGGAGGCAAGATCAAAGGAAATGAGGGATTACCTGGGAAATATTGGCCTGATACAAGGTATAAAGAGATAAAGGAACAGACACCAGCATCTGCAGTTCCTTCCGACATAAAGGAACTGATGGTCAGCCTCAGAGTTGGAGGTCAGAATACCAAACAACAATTCTACCTCTGTCAGCTGGTCTGAGAACTCATCAACTTGTCAATGTCAGCGCAGTCTCAGCACCACCACCTTCTCAATCTCAAACTGATATTGCTGTCCTCACTTCTCCTCAATGAATACAGATGTCCTGTTGAGTTAATCCAGCAATTTGTTTCTATCTGGTGTAAACCAGCATCTGCAGTTGCTTCCTACACGATGCAAAGTACTCCTTTAGAACCTCACTTACATCCTCCGACTCCACGCATTGATTTCCTCCTTTATTTTTGGGCAGTCCTGCCTTCTTCCTGGTCACTGTCTTATTTTTAACATGTGTATAAAAAGCCCTGGAATTTTCTTTAACATGTCTTTCTAATGATATTTCACGCCCCCTTTGGGCCTTCTAATTGCCCACTTGAGCTCTTTCCTATCTGCTTTATATTTTGCATAAGTCCCGCCGGATGTTACTTTCTTAAATCTGACATACACTTCCTTTCGAAGGTGGACATAAAATGCTGGAGTAATTCAGCATTTTGTGTCTACCGACTGTCCCGCCTTCGATGTAAACCAGCATCTGCAGTTCTTTCCTATACACTTCCTTCCTCTTTGGGTCATACAGTTCCCTTAACTTGCCGTCCTTATCCCTCCTCCTCACTGGAACATGCCAATTCTGCACTTTGATTAGCTGGCCTTTAAATGACTCCAACATGTCATCTCTGGATTTACCCAATAACACCTGACCCCAATCTAGTCTTCCTCGCTCCTGCCTAATGACACTGTAATCTGTCTTGCCCCAAATAAGTACCCCCCCCCACCCCCCCCCCCCCCCCCCCCCCCCCCCCCCCCCGCCATCATCCAGATCTGTCCCAATTCCTCCTGGTCACTGTCTTATTTTTAACATGTGTATAAAAAGCACTGGAATTTTCTTTAACATGTCTTTCTAATGATATTTCACGCCCCCTTTGGGCCCTTCTAATTGCCCACTTGAGCTCTTTCCTATCTGCTTTATATTTTGCATAAGTCCCGCCGGATGTTACTTTCTTAAATCTGACATACACTTCCTTTCGAAGGTGGACATAAAATGCTGGAGTAATTCAGCGGGACAGGCAGTATCTCTGGAGAGAAGGAATGGTCCATAGATGCCGACTGTCCCGCTGAGTTACTCCAGCATTTTGTGTCTACCTTCGATGTAAACCAGCATCTGCAGTTCTTTCCTATACACTTCCTTCCTCTTTGGGTCATACACAGTTCCCTTAACTTGCCGTCCTTATCCCTCCTCCTCACTGGAACATGCCAATTCTGCACTTTGATTAGCTGGCCTTTAAATGACTCCAACATGTCATCTCTGGATTTACCCAATAACACCTGACCCCAATCTAGTCTTCCTCGCTCCTGCCTAATGACACTGTAATCTGTCTTGCCCCAAATAAGTACCACACCCCCCCCCCCCCCCCCCCCCCCCCCCCCCCCCGCCATCATCCAGATCTGTCCCAATTCCAAATAATCTTAAAACTTATGGAGTTATGATTACTCTCCACACATGCTTATTCCAACAGAACACCAGTCCTCTGGCCATGCTCGTTTCCCAATACATGGTCCTGTATGGCCCCTCCTCAAGTCAAACTATCCACATAAGAGTATTTCCAACAATTTGTTTTTTTTAATAAATTTAAAAAAAAAAAATTTGGTCCAGTGTGACAATGTGATTATTAAATTATACATAAAGTTAATCTCTCCAAAAAGACCAGACATACTTCTTAAATGTGCTCACCACACTAGGTAAGCAGTATTAATACTTGTCAAGTGATTTCAGAATTTTAAAAACTTTACATACAGAAAATATCCAATATAATGGGTCTTGATCCAAACGTTGCCTATTTCCTTCGCTCCTTCGATGCTGCCTCACCCGCTGAGTTTCTCCAGCATTTTTGTCTACCTTCAATTTCCCAGCATCTGCAGTTCCTTCTAAAACATCCAATATAATTACATCCTTTTATCAAATAATCATGTGAATCATGTAACTTGGGACATGTGTAATGAGAGATAATGTTATTGCAAAACTATTGAACCAAAATTTCAAAAATGCTAATTTTGAACTTCACAACCTAAAACTGAGATTCACTTGAAATGAAATACGCCACAAACTAAATAGAGTACTTCATTGTACATTGTGTAAAACTTTTTTAAAATGGCCGCAAAACAGAGATGGCCATCCAACTCCAAAACAATACAGTAAAGAACTCCTCACCACCACCTACCCCACCTCCTGTCCGCTCAGGAGGACATCTCATATTTCTTGGATTTGACACGACAAAGAGCACAGCTTTGAAACAGGCTTTACATGAACCACATCCATTAAATACAATGAAAGTAAACAAATATAGTTTTATGTACTGTGCTCCGATTCTATCTAAGTTTCAAAAGATTCAAAAGGTAAAAGGAGTTATTACATAAATAAATTATTTCATTCCTAAATAAATGTCTGCAAATGGACAATTTTGAACTGATTCTCCAGCTACTGATCGAATGGTAGGTACAATGCAAATACAGAGCAAAGCACCAATCATACAAATCTCTAAATAATATTTTTCACTAGCCCTATCCTGAAATGCTCTTGGCTCCTTTTAAAAATACCAATTGTCTATTATTCATAGATGTCTAGCATACTGCATAGGAAGCCACCTACACCAATTAATTAACGTATGCTATTGCAGACGTGATGTAGAGTTGAACACAAGTCAATACCTGTCACAACATAATGCTGCATCAGTGTATTTCAAAAAGTGACACAAAAACAATATCCCTGGGTTTATGTATTAATTAGCTATCCTAGTATTGCCCACAGAACAATACATCACAGCAACACGCCCAAAATGTCCATACCAAATATGATGCCAAATAAAATAATGTCCTCTGCTTGCATGCAATTCATATCCCTCAATCCCCTGCATATTGATGTACCCATCAACAAAACGTCTTAAATGCCACTATCCTAATGCCTCCATGCCACCCTGGAGGCATGGCCCAGTATCCACAACTCTGTGTACAATAAAACTTGTCCTACACATCTATCTATCTATCTATATCTATCTATCTATATATATATATAAAACTCAAATCAGTCCGCCTGCAGTACGGATCCCTTCCTGCCTTTCGATTCGTTGACGGCTGCTCCTTCCTCAGCTTCCAACACACTTCGAAACAATGTTGCAAGACAGGAACACTGAACTTTTCACTGCTGCAGCAGGCAGGGATTTTTTTTAAAGAGGCAGGGCAGTACTGGAATCTTACTTTTGAGAACGGCTTCAGTTCCATTGGAGGAGACGGGTGCACGGTGGAATATTGGGTTGGGGGATCACACCATTGGGGGAGCAGACCCAACGGGTCTGCACTTGGTCTAGCATATATATAAAACTCAAATCAGTCCGCCTGCAGTACGGATCCCTTCCTGCCTTTCGATTCGTTGACGGCTGCTCCTTCCTCAGCTTCCAACACACTTCGAAACAATGTTGCAAGACAGGAACACTGAACTTTTCACTGCTGCAGCAGCAGGCAGGGATTTTTTTTAAAGAGGCAGGGCAGTGCTGGAATCTTACTTTTGGGAACGGCTTCAGTTCCATTGGAGGAGACGGGTGCATGGTGGAATATTGGGTTGGGGGATCACACCATTGGGGGAGCAGACCCAACGGGTCTGCACTTGGTCTAGTTATATATTAAATCTGTGTGGCTGCCGCCTGCCGTCCGGCGTCCGGCTGCCTTTTGATTCATTGACGGCTGCTCCTTCTTATCAGCTTCCAACACACTTCAAAACAAAGTTGCAAGACAGGAACACTCTGAACCTTTCACTGCTGCAGCAGGCAGGGGAGGTGCCATTCGATTTTTTTTTAAAGAGGCAGGGCAGTGCTGGAATCTTACTTTTGGGAACGGCTTCAGTTCCATTGGAGGAGACGGGTGCATGGTGGAATATTGGGTTGGGGGATCACACCATTGGGGGAGCAGACCCAACGGGTCTGCACTTGGTCTAGTTATATATTAAATCTGTGTGGCTGCCGCCTGCCGTCCGGCTGCCTTTTGATTCATTGACGGCTGCTCCTTCTTATCAGCTTCCAACACACTTCAAAACAAAGTTGCAAGACAGGAACACTCTGAACTTTTCACTGCTGCAGCAGGCAGGGGAGGTGCAATTGGAATTTTTTTTTAATCCACTGCTGAGGGAGGCAGGGGAGTGCTGGAATCTTACATTTGAGAGCGGCTTCAGTTCCGTTGGAGGAGACGGGTGCACGGTGGAATATTGGGTTGGGGGATCACACCATTGGGGGAGCAGACCCAACACTTCAAAACAAAGTTGCAAGACAGGAACACTCTGAACTGCGATGAGAACTGCATTCATTACTCCAAATGCAGCCCAACCAAAAACCTATAAAGATCCAACATGACTTGAAGAAGGGTCTCGACCCGAAACGTCACCCATTCCTTCTCTCCAGAGATGCTGTCCGGTGAGACCAAGCGGAGGTTGGGCGATCGTTTCGCCGAACACCTCCGCTCGGTCCGCAATAACCAAGCTGACCTCCCGGTGGCTCAGCACTTCAACTCCCCCTCCCACTCCGCCTCCGACCTCTCTGTCCTGGGTCTCCTCCATGGCCACAGCGAGCAGCACCGGAAATTGGAAGAACAGCACCTCATATTCCGTTTGGGGAGTCTACACCCCCGGGGCATGAACATCGAATTCTCCCAATTCTGTTAGTCCATGCTGTCTCCTCCCCTTCCTCAGCTCCCCTGCTGTCTCCTCCCACCCTCCAGCCTTCTGGCTACTCCTCCTTTTCCCTTTCTTGTCCCCACCCACCCCCACCCCCTATCAGTCTGAAGAAGGGTTTCGGCCCGAAACGTTGCCTATTTCCTTCGCTCCATAGATGCTGCTGCACCCGCTGAGTTTCTCCAGCTTTTCTGTGTAACCTTCGATTCTCCAGAATCTGCAGTTCCCTCTTAAATGCTGTCTGTCCCGCTGAGTTACTCCAACATTTTGTGTCATGGCCTTCTGACTCTTATACTCAATGTCCCGACCGGTGAAGGCAGGCATACCATATGTCTTCTTTACCACCCTATCTATTTGTGCTGCCACTTTCAGGAAGTATGGATTAAGATCCCATAATCTCTCTGCGTGCCAATGCTGCCAAGGATCATGGCTTTAACTACGTACTTTCCCCTTAAATTCTACCTCCCACCTTCGGTGCTTATGCATTCGGTTTGATTACAAAATCTGCTCAATGTTAACCAAGATGCTGCGTCCAAAACGCCAGACTTTTCTAACGATCAAATAAGTTATTATCTGATATGGACAGCATTTTCGGTGTCATTTCGGAAATGCACAGTATTTGTTCAAGACCTTGGACCAGGAAGATCCCAAGAATCGGGGAACTTACTTTTAAAACTATGTTGATGCTGTGTACGCGCCGAGTTAGGGTGAAGTCTCCTTAACTATTAATTCACGCCGTGATAGGCCCCGGAGTTGTGGCCACCCGGAAATAAACGTCGTGAGGAGAACTAAATGTCGTTGAATTATTATTTTTCCACCTTGATGCGGGGTGAGAGGCCGAGAGTAGAGGCGATGATCCGCCCTCTGGGCTCCAGGCCCCTCCATCCCTGCCCCAGCGACCAGCGACCACCCCCGCCCCCCTCTCCCTCCCCCAGCCCAGCCCAGCCCAGCCCACCATACCTTCTCCACGGAGCTCTCCATCGTGTCTTTTCTTTGGAGAAAAGGCCGAGTGTTGTCGCGGGTGTTAATGGAAGGGGGTTGTCACGGGGCGGCCTGTTGCACCGCCGCTCTCAGAGCCGAGGCCCCGCCGCCGCTGTCGCCGCCGCCATCATCATCATCATCAGCTCCGGCTCCGGCTCCACGCTGGCAGCCCGTGGGAGGGACGGAGAACAATGCGCGCGCAGCCCGGCGCTCACCACCGCTCGCTCACCACCATTACTCACTGCCCCCCTCCCCCATTCTCCACCGCTCATTTCCCCCCCTCCATTGCTCACTCCTCCCCCCTCCCCCTCACTCCCCCCCTCCATTGCTCACTCCCCCCCTCACTCCCCCCCTCCATCCTGCTCACCCCCCCCCCCTCATTCTCCAACCCTCCCCTCACTCTCCACCCCTCACTCTCCACCCCTCACTCCCCCCTCCATTGCTCACCCCCCCCCCTCACTCTCCACCCGCTCGCTCACCACCATTACTCCACCCCTACTCCCCCCCCCCCCCCCATTCTCCACCGCTCACTTCTCCCCCCTCCATTGCTCACCCCCCCCCTCTCCCCCCTCCCTTACTCACCCCCCCCCCCCCCCATTCTCCCACCCCTCCATTGCCCCCCCCCCCCACTCCACTGCCACTCCCCCCCCCCCCTCACAACCCCCTCCATTGCTCACCCCCCCTCATTCTCCACCCCTCACTCTCCACCGCTCGTCCCCCCCCTTCCATTGCTGACCCCTCCATTGCTCACTACCCCCCTCCACCGTTCAATACCCCCTCCATCTCTCACTCTCTCCCTCCTCCAGCACACACTCTCCCTACTTCACCACCACTCTCCCCCCCCCCCCTCCCCCTCTCACTCTCCAACACCCCCCCCCCCCCCCACGCTTTTGTTTACCAAAAATTATTTCATCACTTATTTACAATAATATTTACAGTACAAAATTAAACAAAACAAAACCCACCACCATAATACAACTATATTACAATCCTTACTGAGGATGACTTCCACCCCACACAATGCCCAACGGTGCCGGAAATCCCCCAGGGTGCCCTTGAACAGTGCTTAGTCCCTTTCACGTACCACCCGGGCACGGATTTCCCCCATTTGATCCTGGCAGAGGAGGCAGCTGAGAAGACCCGTTGGCACTCGACTTTGGTTCCAACAGTTGACCCAACACCATTTACTGACCAATATGGATTTCCTTTAGTTGCTCCCTCCTGCGAGATCCTCGGTTGCCTAGTATTTCTGAGAGATTGGTTCTGTCTTCACTAAGGATGACACAAACAAAGTACTTGTTTAACTGGTCTGCCATTTCCTTGTTTCACATTATAAATTCACCTGTTTCTGAACATAGGTGACTTACATTTGTCTTCACCAATCTTCCTCTTCACATATCTTTTAAAGCTTTTACAGTCAGTTTTTATATTCCCCGCAAGCTTTCTTACATGCTCCATTTCCCTCCTCTTAAGCCCTTTGTCCTCTATTGAATTCTAAATTTCTCGCAATCCTCCAGTTTGCTGCTTCCTCTGGCCAATTTATATGCATCTTCCTTGGATTTAACACTATCCTTCATTTCCCAAGTTAGCCACAGTTGAGCTGCGTACCCCGTTTTAATTTTACGTCAGACAGGGATGAACAACTGTAATTCATCCATGTGATCTATAAATCTTTACCATTGTGTATCCACCATCAATCCTTTAAGTTTCATTTGCCAGTCTATCGAATTCAATTCCCATCTCGTACCATCAAATTTACCTTTCTTTAAGTTCAGGATCCTTGTCTCTGAATTAACTGTCACCCTTCATCTTAATGCAGAATTCTACCACATTATGGTCACTGTTGCCCAAGGGGCTTTGCACAACAAGATTGCTAACTAATCCTTCCTCATTACACAACACCCAGTCTAGGATGGCCTGCCCTCTAGTCGGTTCCTCTACATATTGGCTTAAAAACCCATCCCGTGTGCACTCCAGGAAATCCTCCTCCTCGGTGTTGTTACCAATTTGGTTAGCCCAATCTATATCTAGATTAAAGTCACCCATGATAACTACCTTTGCTACACGCATCCCTAATTTCCTGTTTGGTGCTCTCCCCATCCTCACTTCTGCTGTTTGGTGGTCTGTATACAACTCCAACAAGCGTTTTCTGCCCTTGGCTATTCCGCAGTTCTACCCATACCGATTCTACAGCATCCAAGCTAATGTCTCTCCTTACTATTGCATTAATCTCCTCTTTTACCTCCTCTTCATTTCTGTCTATCCTTCCAGAATATTGAATACCCCAGCATGTTTAGCTCCCAGCCTTGGTCACCCTGGAGCCATGTCTCCGTAATTCCAACTATATCATATCCGTTAACCACTAACTGCATCTTCAATTCATCCACCTTATTACGAAATGCTCCTCGCATTAAAGCACAAAGCTCTCAGGTTTGTTTTAACATTCTTAGCCCTTCTAGAATTATGTCATATGACCCTTTTTGATTTTTGCCATTGATCTCTCTGCCTTCCACTTTTACTTTTCTCCCTTCTGTCTTTTGCTTCTGCCCTCATTTTATGGCCCTCTGACTCCCTGCATTGGTCCCCATCCCCTGCCATATTAGTTTAAACTCTTCCCAACAACACAAGCAAACACTCCCTCAAAGACATCGGTTCCAGTCCAGCTCAGGTGAAGACTTTCCAGTTTGTACTGGTCCCACCTCTCCCAGAACCGGTTCCAATGCCCCAGGAAGATGAATCCCTCCCCCCTTGCACCATCTCTCAAGCCACGTATTCATCCGAAATATCCTGTCATTTCTACTCTTACTAGCACGTGGCACTTGTAGTAATCCAGAGATTATTATCTTTGAGGTCCTACTTTTTCATTTATCTCCTAACTCCCTAAATTCGCTTTGTAGGACCTCATCCCGTTTTTTCCCCATGTTGTTGTGCACCACAACAACTGGCTGTTCGCCCTCCCTGTGTAGAATGTCCTGCAGCCACTCAGAGACATCCTTTTCACTCTTGCACCAGGGAGGCAACATAGCATCCTGGAGTCTCTTTAGCGACCACAGAACCGCCTATCAATTCCCCTTACAATGGAATCCCCTATAATAGCTCTCTCACTCTTTTCCTGCCCTTCTGTGCAGTAGAGCCCTCCATGGTGCCATAAACCTGGCTGCTGCTGCCTTCCCCCGATAAGCCATCTCCCCCAACAGTGTCCAAAAGGGTATATCTGTCTTGGAGGGAGTTGGCTGCAGGGAGCTAAGATTGTTAAAACCTGCCTTCCCTTGGGCTGGCCGTCGAGACTCGGTGCATCTACCCTATCAATTCCTCTCATGATCTTATACACCTCTATAAGATCACTTCTCATCCTCCTGCGCTTCAAGATATAGAGTCCTAGCCTACTCAACCTCTGCCTATAGGTCAGACCTGGCAAATCTTTGTAAATCTTGTAAATCCTTGTAAATCTTCTCTGTACCCTTTACAGCTTGACAACATCTTTCCAGAACCAAACACAATACTCTAAATGTGGCCTCTCCAACGTCTTACACAACTGCAACAGGACCTACCAATGTATATACTCAATACTCTGGCTAATGAAGGCCAATGTGGCAAAAGCTTTTTTGACCACCCGATCTACCTGTGACTCCAACTTCAGGGAGCTATGCACCTGCACTCCTAGATCTTTACAACACTCCACAGAGACCGACCATTCACTGTGTAGGTCCTGCCCATGTTAGACTTTCCAAAATGCAACACCTCACATTTTTCTGTATTAAATTGCATCAAGATTAAGATCCTGTTGCAATTTTTCACAACCATCTTCACTATTTGCAAAACCACGCACTTTTGTACCATCTCCAATCTTTCTAAACTTGCGGCGCATGTTCTCATCCAAATCATTGATATAGATGACAAACAGTTACGGGCCCAGCACCAAACCCTGAGGCACACCACTAGTCACAGGCCGCCGCCCTAGAAGCAACCTTCCACCATCACCCTCTGCTTCCTTTCATTAAGCCAATTTTCTATCCATGCTATCCCATGCGATCTAACCTTCCAGAGCAGCCTTCCATGCGAACCTGGAGGTCAGCATGGTGGCGCAGTGGTAGAGTTGCTGACTTGTAGTGCTTGCAGCGCCGGAGATCCAGGTTCGATCCCGACTATGGGTGCTGTCTGTACAGAGTTTATATGTTCTCCCCGTGACCTGCGTGGGTTTTCTCTGAGATCTTCGGTTTCCTCCCACACTGCAAAGACATACAGGTATGTAGGTTAATTGGCTTGGTAAATGTCAAAATTGCCCCTAGTGTGTGTAGGACAGTGTTAATATGTGGGGATCGGTGGTCGGCGTGGACCCGTTGGGGCGAAGGGCCTGTTTCTGCGCTGTATCTAAACTAAACAAACTTGTCGAATGCTTTAGTGAAGTCCATACATACAACATCTACAGCTCGCTCCCCACCACTCAATCAACATTTATGGTCACGTCTTCAAAAACAAACAAGACCTCCCATGTCCAAAACCATGCTGACTATCCCTAATCAGCTCTTGTCCGTCTAAATGCCTGTACATCCTATCCCTCAGAATACCCTCAAGTAATTTTCCAACTACAGATGTTAAGCTCACACGCCTATGGTTCATAGTATTTTCTCTGTAGTCCTATTTGAGAAAGGCACAACATACTGCAGTTGTACAGGGTCTTGGTGAGACCACACCTGGAGTATTTCGTACAGTTTTGGTCTCCAAATCTGAGGAAGGACATTATTGCCATAGAGGGAGTGCAGAGAAGGTTCACCAGACTGATTCCTGGGATGTCAGGACTGTCTTATGAAGAAAGACTGGATAGACTTGGTTTATACTCTCTAAAATTTAGGAGATTGAGAGGGGATCTTATAGAAACTTACAAAATTCTTAAGGGGTTCGACAGGCTAGATGCAGGAAGATTGCTCCCAATGTTGGGGAAGTCCAGGACAAGGGGTCACAGCTTAAGGATAAGGGGAAATCCTTTAAAACTGAGATGAGAAGAACTTTTTTCACACAGAGAGTGGTGAATCTCTGGAACTCTCTGCCACAGAGGGTAGTCGAGGCCAGTTCATTGGCTATATTTAAGAGGGAGTTAGATGTGGCCCTTGTGGCCAAGGGGATCAGAGGGTATGGAGAGAAGGCAGGTACGGGATACTGAGTTGGATGATCAGCCATGATCATATTGAATGGCGGTGCAGGCTCGAAGGGCCGAATGGCCTACTCCTGCACCTAATTTCTATGTTTCTATGTTTCTATTCACCACCCTCCAGTCTTCTGGCACCTCTCATGCATTTAAAGACAACTCATAAATTTCAAACAAGGTTCCCGCAATTTCCTCTCTGGTCTCCCACAATGTCCTCGAATATATCTGATCAGGCCCTGGAGATTTGTCTACCTGCATACACGATAGTACCTTCAGCACCTCTTCGCCGTAACACTGACTTCCAACTTCCTCCACCTGTCTTTCTCCTTGGTAAATACAGAGGAGAAATTCTCATTAAAGACCTTGCCCATTTTTTGTGGCGCCACACAGAGTTGACAACGTTCATTCCTGAGGGGTCCCACTCTCTCTCTGGTTACCCTTTTCCCCGTTATGTATTTATAAAGTCTCTTATAAAACTTTCCGGGTCTTATTGTAACCTGCACAACACTTTATTACATGCAAAAAATTGCTTTGATGTTAATTATTGACATCATTCAATATGATTTTTTAACGTCATGCAATATAATTTTTTTTAAAGCATTGTTATGGCTTTATTACAGGCTGGAGTACAGAAAATTATTTTTGCCCACAACATATTATGACAAGACTTGCATTTTGTAAAGGGCTATTTACATCAAAGTTTGTAATTATGCACTATAATATATTCCGAGGCTCTATTACATAAATGTGCAGAATAATGAATGCATGGAGAATTCTAAAAGGAATATATAAACGCAGTTTATTCGGCTTTTTCTGCACAAAATAATACAAATATGATTAAATGTCATGAAATGTGTTTGTTTACATAATCCCGCTCTCCTAACTCTCTGAAAAGATGTTCCAATTTTTAGGTTTCGATGTTTGACTGGATTTTGTATTTTTTTTGATGTCACTACAATACTGGTGTTGCCTGCATTGATCCAGGAAACTCAACAGATACTGTACAGCAACAACATTTGCAATTGCGAAATCATGTTGAGCCATTTCCTGATTCTATCCAGACTAGTTCTGTGTTAACTATTCAATGATAGCAGCACTCACTTTATCAGTACCTTACAATTCCTCATCTACCTCACTATTCTCTTGGGTATCGTGCACCATGATCAATTGGTTCATTCACATGGGCTAGTCTGAATCTCTCACCTACTCTTGACAAAAATTCTTACTATTTTATCTCTCCATCATCCCTTTTACTCAACTCTGATCCGCCTTTTGGTGTCAGCATACAATCTTTACGTAATCTGAACCAATTATTGTGCGAGTTGGAATGTTTGGTTAGGATTTTTGCGGTAAAGCTGCAGCTGGTAAGAATTTCATTGTTCTGTTCCCAGTGCAGATGATAATAAAACATTCGTGTTTCAGCAGCTTCTCACCTTGCAGGTTTAGCCAAAACCGGCATGTCATCACACTTCTGCCATCATCATTACTGGAGCATTGTGTTATGGTATTCAACACTGACAGTGGGCAGGTGCTATAGACCTGCACGGGAAGATAGTTCCCCCCCCAGAGGCAGCGGCGGCTGGGGCAGCGGCAGCGGCGACCAGAACTCGGAGCTGGGGCGGCGGCCTGGCCCGCGCTGTTTTTATACTCACAGCTCCAGGTAACCCCTCCTCGCTCCAACGGCTCCCCGGGCCTCTTAATTTTATTTTAAAAATGTATTCAACAATTTTTTTGCGCCCCTAACAATTTAGCGCCCGGGGCAAAACCGCCCACTGCCCCCCCCCCCCCCCCCCCCCCCCCCCACCCACGCTACGCCACTGTGGGCTACAGCCTGTCCTCCATATGACATCGCCCAGGCTTGCATCCGACCAGGATGCATCACCCATGGTCAGTCATGACCGAGAGGGGCCTACTACTACTACTACTACTACTACTAAACAGTGGCTCCAAACGAATTCTAAGTTGATAATTCATTGTTCAACATGATCTATCTTACATTACTTTCATTACACACATTATAAAGCCTCAGCTGAGACACAAGGAAATGAGGAAAGATGATTGACCCTTTCTCCTTTCACGAGCTGTTCAATTGGAATGTTAAAAATGGAAGCGTATTATCTGATGCAATCTCCACGTAGATATCTGCATTACCAAAATGGAACAGAGTTTTACTGTAGCGCATTCAGTAGTGGTGCATGCCCACAACTGCTTAAAGGACCTGTCCCACTTGGGGTCATTTGAGCGTCATTTACGCAACATCATTTACGCGTCATGACGCACGACGCGCAAATGACGCCCAAGTGGGACAGGCCCTTAACTCCCATATTGAATGGCTGCCTAACACCAGGACCACACCTTTCATTCAGTACTCAATATGGACGAGACACAGTGTGGAAACAGGCCCTTCCACCCACCAAGTCCGCACCAACCAGCGATCACCCCATACACTAGCAATATCCTACACACTAGGTACAATTTAACCAAAGCCAATTATCCTACAAAACCTGTCGGACTTGAGTGTGGTAGGAATCTGGAGCACCTACGCAATCACAGGGAGAGCATACAAACTCTGTACAGCCAACACCCATAGTCAAGATCGAGCCCAGGCTGTAAGGCAGCAATTCTACCACTGCACCAACGGTATGGACATGCTGGATGACTTCCACATTTGGTGATCTTTCACAACTCTTGTCCATTCTTGGTAGAATATGCCCATCTTGACCAGCTCTCTCAGATTTATGCCAGGCCAAGAGATGAAATTGCCAGCTAGCTCTAGTTTCATGTTAACAATACCCAGATGTGACAAGTTCAGTTGTGCAATTACTCCCTTTTGGAGGGAGACCCTACACTGTAAATTCTAATCCTTGCAATAGTTGAGGTGTTCTGTAGTGCAACCAGTGGATCTGCTGCTCATGGTACCAGCGAGCAGGGGCTCCATCCTGACCATACAAATGCCAAAGATAGACACACAATGCTGGAGTAACTCAGCGGGGCAGGCAGCATCTCTGGAGAAAAAGAATAGGTGACGTTTCAGGACAAGACCCTTCTTCAGGCTGAGAGTCAGGGGAGAGGGAGTAGAGATATGGAAGGGTAATGTGTGAAAACAACAGATCAAAGCAGACGATGTTAAGGAAATGTAGAATGGTACATTGTTAGCTGAGGGGAAGGTGGCAAGGAGGAATACAATCAGTAAAATTAATCAGAAGGAAAATTAGTTGGAGAACTAGGGTGGGGGAGGGATGGGGAGAGAGAGGGAATGCCAGGGCTACTTGAAGTTAGAGAAATCAATATTCATACCACTGGGGTGGAAGCTGCCCAAGCGAAATAGGAGGTGCTGTTCCTACAATTTGCTTTGGGCCTCACTCTGAGGAGGCCCAGGACAGAAAGGTCAGTGTGGAAATGGGAGGGGGAGTTAAAGTGTTTGGCAACCGGGAGATCAGGTGGATTCAGGCGAACTGACTGAAGATGTTCAGCAAGACAATCAATCGCTGAGCTTGCTCTTGGTCCCACCGATATATAGGAGTCCACACCTGGAACAGTGCATACAGTAGATGAGGTTGGAGGAGGTGCAAGAGAAGCACCTGAAAGGACTGTTAGGGTCTTTGGACAGAGTCGAGGGAGGAGGTGCAGGCACAGGTGTAGCATCCCCTGCGTTTGTAAGGGAAAGTACCTGGGGTGGGGGTGATTACGGTGGGAAACGATGAGTTGAGCAAGGAGTTGTGGAGAGAACGGTCTCTGCGGAGAGCGCCCACCACCACTGCCGCCGACTCGCACAAACTCCATACAGCACCCGTCCTCCACAAGTGTTCCAGTTTCCTCTCGTGTGCTGGAGACATGCTTCGTTGGCTGCTTCAAAATACCCCAAGTGTCGGTGAGCAGCAGAGACAAGAGCATTGATGGGAATGCATGGACAATAACATTGTTTTTGTGTGAACAAATGTTTCTTGGTCGAGTTGGTGAAGATTTTTGTTTCCATGCCATACAATTATTTACACAATTGACACCCACTATAACTGTGGCAACATGTTCATTTAAGCATTTTAAAGAACATTGCAATATTTTATTATTGCTGAGCCGCCTGCCAGCTTTCAAGTGAACTTTCACAACTAATCTCCTTCAATAGACATTTGCAGAGAATTTAATTAAAAAACAAACTGACCCATCTCAATGGCCACCACCCAGTAACGGTAACATAAATAAAATTTATCATTATTATTATTATTATAAGCATATATACCTTCTTCTAGCATCCAAGATTCTGCACATCCAGGAGGATTCTCTCAAACTTCTCCAGAAAATATTCTGACAGGATGCACTGCAACCTAGAATGACAACTGGTCTCGATTTCTCCACTCAGAGAGATGAACACACCTCGATCCATTACACACTCGCTGTCTTCCTTTCGCTAGATTGTCACTGTGTATTGCATCAGGAAGGCTGACGGTATCGTCAAGTATGCGTGCCACCATGGCCATTCGGAAGGGATAGTGGTGTGTGCTGGTGCGGTTTAGCTGCCTCCATTTTCTCCCTTTTGTGTTTTGATGAAGATACAGGAGTTTGAAAGCTTGAACATCCAGATTTAAGAAAAGCTCCTTCCCCACAACCATCCAACTCCTGTTCCAATCATTACATTAATTCCCCAGATCCAGACGTGCTACCACATACTCTTAACCCTACCTCATCTTCCATTGTTGCACTTCAATATTATTTTGCACTATATTCTGGCACCATTCTGATGCTTTGTTCTCATTGTATTCATCATTACTGTATGTATCCTTGTTATAGAGCTTTATGCAAACAGATCATTTCATTGCATCCTGGTGTTTACGACAATCAACTAATTCAAATCTAAAATGTTCCCTCTCCCACTAACTCTAGCCTCTTACTACATTTTCTACCTTCTGCAAGTCTTCTTCATTTGCCTTAAGAATTTCTTTTACCTACATTTTTTGCAAAGGTTTTTGGCCATCTCGTGTAGTTTTCCCTTCTGTTCAATGCCATTGTCCTTGCATCATCAGTGAAGAGCCTTGGCACATTCATCAATTTAAAGCTATTGTGTTCTCAAACTGTTGAGAGGGGCTACTGCCTACAGATGGCAATATGGAGCCCTAGGAGAGTGCGGCCAAACACAATTTCGAGGAACATCATCTCATATTTCACTTGGGCAGCTTACAACCCAGTGGTACGTATAGTGATTTATTTAATTTCAATTGCCCTTGCATCCCCTCTCTCTCCATCCTTCCTCTCCCAAGTATTACCAGCTTTAAAGTCATCTTGTTCAGTCTCATTTTCTGTACGCACTTTCACCTAGCCCACAGCTAACAATAAACTGTTTCCTTTACCATTGTTACTTTTGTGCATATCGTTCATTCTATCGTTTGCATATCATTCTACTTCTTTGCATATCGTTCATTCTATCTCTCTCTACATCACCGTCTATATCTCTTGTATTTCTCTCCCCTGACTCTCAGTCTGAAGAAGGGTCTCAACCCGAAACATTACCTATTCCTTATCTCTGGAGATGCTGCCTGACCCACTGAGTTACTCCAGTTTTTTGTGTCTTTCATCACAAGGATAACATAACTTTGAGTGCAAATAACTACACATCACCGTGAAGCTAGTTCAAGCTAAGTTTAAATGCAGTTTTTTAATTTAACAAACATTTGAGAGATTTATTTAGAAAATGCTCAGTTAATTTAAAACATTTGTACTGGAAACTTTTATGATAGCAAATCTTCCAATATATATTGCAGAAGAACCAGGCAAGAAATCAAGGCAGTAGAGGACACAAAGAGCATTATTAAAAGGATCAATTGAGAGCTTCAAGGCCACATGTCTGAGAACAAAGACCAGAAGCTAACACAAAATGCTCCATGGAATTTATAATTGTGAAACGACTTCAGTTGAAAAGCCTTAGGCAGATCATCTAGCTTCAAGAACCACATCTCCTCCAACACTCCTCACAAAAAAAATATTTCTACCTTTTCAATCACTTCACTTAATTTCCCTCAAACCACTTCACTCTGTCTGATCCTAACCATTTGTTTGAATCATTCTCGTACATCCCACACTAGTCCCATAGTTGCACACTCCTATTGCTGCCATACAACTTCCAAGCACTCTAAGGCACCTCCATGCCATGGTGACAAACAATCTCCAAAAAACATCCACATCCAGCTTTCAAATGCCTTTTGGCTTGCTCCCAATTCTCCGTGGATTGTCACCTTGTCGTGGTGAAGCTTGAGATCCTGAGAGAGATGCCGTCTGGAGCTATGCTCCTGGTAGGGCCACCTATGCCGGTTAGGTAGAGGGGGAGGTCGCTGACAAAGAGCAATCCAACCAAGACCTCAATGGTGGAACAGGCGGAGGACTATGGCTGACCTTAGTGGAGCGTCACAACGACTGGGAAGGCGGATGAAGGCTGCAGCTGTCTTGGACTCCATGCCACTGGATCCTGACCTAGATCTGTCAAGAACTATGTTGTGGCTGCCTGTGCACCAGTCTCCCCTTGTTAAAAAAGTCACGCACAGGCGTCCTCCATATAGCACCCTGGAGGGGTGAAGGAAAACACCAAATGCAAACCTCCGCTGCCTTGTGCTATTAGCTTATTCAGGAAAAGTGAAGGCTGGAGCAGGCAGAATACATGGAGGAGACCACCATTTGGCGGTCCAACGGGTAGGAAGGTGGACCCAGCAAAGCGTCGTGGAGCGCAATTAGGATGCAATGTTCACGTAGAACACTGGTGGCCATCCACTGCATCCTGAATACCTTTGTGAAATTGCAGCCCATCTAAACCTTTCACACTATGATCTTCCCAGTCAATATTGGGAAAGTTAAAATCCACTACTACAACCACCTTATTTGACCTGCAGCTGTCTGCAACCTCCCGGCATATTTGTTCTTCTAATTCTCGTTGACTATTTGGGGGTCTGTAGTACACCCCTAATAAGGTGACCATCCCTTTCTTGTTCCTCAACTCCACCTATATAGACTCACTAGACAAATGGTCCGTAATGTCACCTCTGAAAACTGCCGTGACATCCTCCTTGACCACCAATGCAACCCCCCCCTCCTCTTTTCCCCTCAACTGAAGCTCCTGTACCCCGGAACATTGAGCTGCCAGTCCTGCCCCTCCATTAACCAGGTTTCAGTCATGGCTACAATGTCCCAGCCACTCGTACCCATCCACGCCCTAAGCTCATCTGCCTTACCCGTCAGGCTCCATGCATTAAAATACATACAGTTTAAACCAACCCTCCTTCCTCGCTCTATGCTTTTCTCCTGCCTATTCTGTCCACTAACCTTTCCTTCAACACCCTCCATACCAACCTCTAGCCTCTCACGTGTCTCTGTCCTGCACGAGATCCCAACCCCTGCGAATTTATGTTAAACCCACCCGTGTAACATTAGCAAAGCTGCCTGTCAGGATGTTAGTACCCCTCCAGTTAAGGTGCAACTCATTCCTTTTGTACAGGCAACCCTGCCCCAGAAAAGATCCCAATGGTCCAGAAATTTAAATCCCTGCACCAACTCCCTCTGCCACATCCCAATGGTCCAGAAATTTAAATCCCTGCACCAACTCCTCTGCCACATATTCATCTCCCCTGGAGGTCCTGCTGTTCAACCCTCACCTAATCACCCTAAATTCTGCTTCCATCACCTCCTTCCTGGCCTCCCCTACCATCATTGTGCCAACTTGCACCACAACCATCCGCGCCCCTCCCCCCCCCCCCCCCCCCCCCCTGTCTCGAGATGTCCTGGACCCTAGCACCGGGGAAGCAGCACACCATCTGTCTCGACTTAAACCGCAGATTCTGCTCTCCGCACCCCTCACTATCGAGTCCCCCACCACAATGGCTCTGCCTGACGTCGCTCTTCCCTGTTGAGCCTCAACACCAGGATTGGAGTCACATACGTGGCTGCTACTCAAACTTGATGTTGTCCGTCCTGACAGCTCCCAAGTGGTCGTACCTGATTTGAAGTGGTACTGGGGGTCTCCTGCACGCCACATTAAAGGACTTGTCCCATTTACGCGATTTTTCCGGCGACTTGCCGGCACCCGTCATAGTCGTAGCAGGTTGCCAAAAATTTTCAACATGTTGAAAATCCAGCGGCAACCAGAAAATGGTACGACTCTTTGGGCGACTACTCCTGACCATACAGGCGTCACCTTGCGACGGTGTAACAACTTCACTGTAGGTCCTGTCCATGAAGCTCCCGTTTTCCCGGATGGTCCTGAGGTCATCCAGCTGTTGCTCCAGTTCCCTAACACGGTTCTTTAGGAGCTGCACCTGGACACAGGTGCAGTTCCACAGGTGCAGTTGTCAAAGGCACCAGCAGTGGCCCTGACTAGTTGCATCATGGCCTGGATCGGTAATATAGAACATAGAAAATACAGCACAGGAACAGGCCCTGCATCACAATGTCCATGCTAAACATAATACCAAGTTAAAATAATCCCTGCCTGCATGTGACCCATATCCCAACATTCCCTGCAGATTCATATGCCTATCCAAAAGTCTCTTAATTACCATTATTTTATCTGCTTCCATCATTTCTGGCATCCCGTTCCAGGCACCAACCATTCTCATTGTAAATAATCTACCTTGCACATCTTCTTTAAACTTTACCCTCTCACCTTGAAGCTGACCCACGTGACTGACTAATTAATTTGTCCCCAGATGCTTGCCATGATCTGGACATACCTACGGCCACAGTCCATAGCCCACAAACACTCACTCACCCTCAGCTCTGGCAGATAATCTCAGCCCAGCCCGCTGATGTTTCAGATAAAAACTGTAATTCTTTTACATAGACTCTCTGGACAACCACTCACTAATGGCAGTCATGACTCTTTACAGGACAAGCCGGGGCCCTGTGTACCAACAGCTTCCTTAATTTCTGTCTTGATAGGTAATAGAAAAAGAATGGTGAATCCGCTAAGAAACAAGAAGCACTCAACTGCAAATTTATCAAATTTAGCATCCAATCCTCGTCAGCCACAGCCTGTCCCCAAAAATGGGACAGGTAATGTTTATAACACACTAAAACTATATTTATTAAATGTCAGGTCTTTGGCAGGAAAATCTTATTTAATCAACGATTCATTATTAAGCACAATCTTGATTTTATGTTTTTAGCTGAAACTTGGTTGGACCAAGTGCTTGGTCAGTGCTTTATAAACTCTGACACTAGTGCTTGGTTTATAAAGCACTGAATGGCCTAGGGCCAAAATACATTTCTGATCATCTGCTACATTATGAACCATCCAGACCTCTGAGATCGTCTGGGACAGGTCTGCTTTCTGTTACCAGTCAGAACTAAACATGGAGAAGCAGCGTTTAGTTTTTATGCACCACATATATGGAACAAACTTCCAGAAAAATGCAAGTCCACGCCAACGCTCAGTTCTTTTAAATCGGGGCTGAAGACTTTTCTGTTTGACGCTGCTTTTAATTACTTTTAAATTTAATTAAATTACATAATTATTCATTTCTAACTGTAATTTTTATTCTTGCATTTTATACTTATCTTATTCTATTTTAGCTTGATTTTATTTTCTATTCTTTTTAATGACAGTTTTGAATTGCTTTTGATTGCTTTTTAATGCTTTGTGTAAAGCACTCTGATTTGCCTTTTGCTGAAATGTGCTATATAAATAAACTTGCTTGCTTGCTTGCTGGCTATGCCTTTGCCATTTCTACGTCGGGAAAAAAGTTCGGACTACCTACCCGATCGATGCCTCCCATATATAAAATTATGAGGCATGGATAGGGTTGGTAGTCAGAACTTCTATCAGGTCTCTCCTCACCAATGTTGCAGCAAAAACAACACAAGTTTGCCCAACCTCTCCATATAGATGTGTAGGAAGGAACTGCCGATGCTGGTTTAAATCGAAGATAGACACAAGGAGCTGGTGTAACTCAGAAGGACAGGCAGCATCTCTGGAGAGAATCTTTCCTTATAGATAATAACCACTAATCTGGACATCATTCTGGTAAACCTGCATCCTCTCAAAAGCCTCCACATCCTTCTTGTAATGGAGTGATCAAAAGTGCACACAATACTCCAAGTAAGGCCTAACCAAAGTCCTATAAAACTGCAACATGGCTTTTTGACTCTTCTACTCAATGCCTCGACTGATGAAGGCAAGCATACCATACTCCTTTTTCCCACTCTATCTACTTATATTGCCACTTTCAGGGAGCTGTGGACTTGAACTCCAAGATCCCTCTGTGGATCAATGCTGTTAATGGTCTTGTCATCTATCTATCTATCTATCTATCTATCTATCTATCTATCTATCTATCTATCTATCTATCTATCTATCTATCTATCTATCTATCTATCTATCTATCTATCTATCTATCTATCTATCTATCTATCTATCTATCTATCTATCTATCTATCTATCTATCTATCTATCTATCTATCTATCTATCTATCTATCTATCTATCTATCTATCTATCTATCTATCTATCTATCTATCTATCTATCTATCTATCTATCTATCTATTATTAAAAGTCTGTGCCTGTCACCTGCGGTCCGTCCGGCTGCCTTTCTGCCTTTTGATTCGTTTCCATCATGTGATGTCACAATGCCCAATGCTCGCAGATGTCCAATCACAATGCCCGATGCTCGCAGATGTCCAATCGGAATGGATCCATTTACATGTACGGCTGCCGGCTGCATTTCTTCCTTTGATTCACTGCAACTCCGAAACCAGATGCAGAATCGCCGACATCTTTTCCATTTCGGTAGAGATTTCACTTTTCTTTCTAAGTATCCGCTCCTCATTACATTTTGTCGTGTTTAAGTACACGTTTTTAATCAAATCCTTCCCCCCCCCCCCCCAATATTTCAAAAATAAACTGGCTTCTCACCCATAGAAGCAGCACCAGCCCCAGCCCATGGTGAACGTTCCATCGTGTGATGTCACAATGCCCAATGCTCAAAGACATTCTTGCCATAGAGGGAGTACAGAGAAGGTTCACCAGACTGATTCCTGGGATGTCAGGATTTTCATATGAAGAAAGACTGGATAGACTCGGCTTGTACTCACTAGATTTTAGAAGATTGAGGGGGGATCTTATAGAAACTCCTGATTACATTTTGTCGTGTTTATGTACACATTTTTAATCAAATCCTTCTCCCCTCCCCCCCAATATTTCAAAAAATAAACTGGCTTCTCACCCATAGAAGCAGCACCAGCCCCAGCCCCTGGTGAACGTTCCATCGTGTGATGTCACAATGCCCAATGCTCAAAGGCATTGTTGCCATAGAGGGAGTACAGAGAAGGTTCACCAGACTGATTCCTGGGATGTCAGGATTTTCATATGAATAAAGACTGGATAGACTCGGCTTGTACTCGCTAGATTTTAGAAGATTGAGCGGGGATCTTATAGAAACTCCTGCCATTGGGGAAACAGACCCAACAGGTCTGCACTTGGTCTAGTTAATATATAAAACTCAAACCCATCCGTCCGCCTGCAGTACGGATCCCTTCCTGCCTTTCGATTCGTTCGATTCGTTCCCGCCGTGCGATGTCACAATGCCCAATGCTCACGGACGTCCAATCGGAATGGATCCATTTGCATGTACGGCTTCCGGCCGCGTTTCTTCCTTTGATTCACCGCAACTCCGCACCAGCCCATGATGAATGTTCCATCGTGTGATGTCACAATGCCCAATGTTCACATATGTCCAATCGGAATGGATTCATTTACATATGCCTTTGCAGGAGCCCAGCCCATGGTGAACGTTCCATCGTGTGATGTCATAATGCCCAATGCTCAAATACATTGTTGCCATAGAGAACGCTCAGTGATTATTCAAATTCTTCACTAACTGTCATTCTGATTTTGCTTGTGAAGTGAAAAGTCCTGAATTGCATTTGTCTGATGCAGGAAGATTGTTCCAGATGTTGGGGAAGTCCAGGACACGCGGGACACAGTTTAAGGATAAAGGGGAAATCCTTTAGTACTGAGATGAGGAAAACATTTTTCACACAGATAGTGGTGAGTCTCTGGAACTCTCTGCCACAGAAGGTAGTTGAGGCCAGTTCATTGGCTATATTTAAGAGGGAGTTAGATGTGGCTCTTGTGGCTAAAGGGATCAGGGGGTATGGAGAGAAGGCAGGTACGGGATACTGAGCTGGATGATCAGCCGTGATCATATTGAATGGAGAATGGTGCAGGCTCGAAGGGCCGAATGGCCTACTACTGCACTTAATTTCTATGTTTCTATGTGTCCCTCTCCTCACCCCTCTCCCTCTGCCACCCATCTCTCTCTCCCCCACCCCCCTTCCCTCTCTACCACCACCACCCCTTCCCTCTCTACCACCACCCCTTCCCCCTACCCCTCTGTCCCTCTTCTACCACTCCCGCTACCCGCTACCCCCTCTACCCCCTCCCTCCCCCCCACTCTTCCACTTCTCTTCCCACTCTCTCCTCCCCCTCTCCTCACCCCTCTCCCATCCCATCTCTCTCTCTCCCACCCCCCTTCCCTCTCTCTACCCCACCCCCTACCTTCTCTCCCCCCACACCCTTCCCCTATCCCTCTGTCCCTCTTCCATCACTCCCGCTACTCCTCTCCTCCTCCCTCCCCACTCTTTCCCCTCTTTCCTCCCACCACTCTCCCCATCCCACCCTGCTCTCCCCATCCCCCAAAGCTCTCTCCCCATCCCTCACCCCCTACCCCGCTCTCCTTTCCCTCCCAAATCTATCCCGTTTCCTCCTCCCTCCCTCCCCTCTTCTAACCCCCCCACAAACGCCGTTGGGGAAACAGACCATAGAGGGAGTACAGAGAAGGTTCAACAAACTGATTCCTGGGATGTCAGGACTTTCAAATGAAGAAAGACTGGACAGACTTGGCTTGTACTCGCTAGATTTTAGAAGATTGAGGGGGGATCTTATAGAAACTTACAAAATTCTTAAGGGGTTGGACAGGCTAGATGCAGGAAGATTGTTCCAGATGTTGGGGAAGTCCAGAACAGGGGGTCACAGTTTAAGGATAAGGGGGAAATCCTTTATGACCGAGATGAGAAAAACATTTTTCACACAGAGAGTGGTGAATCTCTAGAATTCTCTGCCACAGAAGGTAGTTGAGGCCAGCTCATTGGCTATATTTAAGAGGGAGTTAGATGTGGCCCTTGTGGCTAAAGGGATCAGGGGGTATGGAGAGAAGGCAGGTACATGATACTGAGTTGGATGATCAGCCATGGTCATATTGAATGGTGGTGCAGGCTCGAAGGGACAAATGGCCTACTCCTGCACTTAATTTCTATGTGTCCCTCTCCTCACCCCTTTCCCTCTCCCACCCATCCCTCTCTTCCCAACCCCCTTCCCTCTCTCCCCCCGCCCCCTTCCTCCTACCCCGCTGTCCTTCTTCCATCACTCCCCCTCCCCCTCTCCTCCTCGCTCCCCACTCTTTCACCTCTCCCCCTTCCCCCTTCACTCTCCCTCCCCACTCTTCCCCCCTCTCTCCCCCCACCCCTCTCTCCCTCCTCCCCTACCTCTCCTCCCCCACATCTCTCTCCCCATCCCCCTCTCTTACCCCCTACCCCTCTCTTTCCTTTCCCTCCCAAATCTGTCTCGTTTCCCTCCTCCTCCTCTCCCTCCCCCCCTCCCCCCCCCCCCCCACGCAAACGCCGCTGGGGAAACAGACCCAACGGGTCTGCACTTGGTCTAGTTAATATATAAAACTCAAACCCATCCGTCCGCCTGCAGTACGGATCCCTTCCTGCCTTTCGATTCGTTCCCGCCGTGCGATGTCACAATGCCCGATGCTCGCGGACGTCCAATCGGAATGGATCCATTTGCATGTACAGCTTCCGGCCGCGTTTCTTCCTTTGATTCTCCGCAACTCCGCACCAGCCCATGATGAATGTTCCATCGTGTGATGTCACAATGCCCAATGTTCACATATGTCCAATCGGAATGGATTCATTTACATATGCCTTTGCAGGAGCCCAGCCCATGGTGAACGTTCCATCGTGTGATGTCACAATGCCCAATGCTCAAATACATTGTTGCCATAGAGAACGCTCAGCGATTATTCAAATTCTTCACTAACTGTCATTCCGATTTTGCTTGTGAAGTGAAAAGTCCTGAATTGCATTTGTCTGATGCAGGAAGATTGTTCCAGATGTTGGGGAAGTCCAGGACACGCGGGACACAGTTTAAGGATAAAGGGGAAATCCTTTAGTGCTGAGATGAGGAAAACATTTTTCATACAGATAGTGGTGAGTCTCTGGAACTCTCTGCCACAGAAGGTAGTTGAGGCCAGTTCATTGGCTATATTTAAGAGGGAGTTAGATGTGGCCCTTGTGGCTAAAGGGATCAGGGGGTATGGAGAGAAGGCAGGTACGGGATACTGAGCTGGTCAGCCGTGATCATATTGAATGGAGAATGGTGCAGGCTCGAAGGGCCGAATGGCCTACTACTGCACTTAATTTCTATGTTTCTATGTGTCCCTCTCCTCACCCCTCTCCCTCTGCCACCCATCTCTCTCTCCCCCATCCCCCTTCCCTCTCTACCACCACCCCCTTCCCTCTCTACCACCACCCCCCTTCCCTCTACCCCTCTGTCCTCTTCTTCTACCACTCCCGCTACCCCCTCTACCCCTCCCTCCCTCCCCACTCTTCCACTTCTCTCCCACTCTCTCCTCCCCCTCTCCTCACCCCTCTCCCATCCCTCTCTCCCACCCCCCTTCCCTCTCTACCCCACCCCCTACCTTCTCTCCCCCCACACCCCCTTCCCCTATCCCTCTGTCCCTCTTCCATCACTCCCGCTACCCCTCTCCTCCTCCCTCCCCACTCTTTCCCCTCTTTTCCCCCCACCCCTCTCCCCATCCCACCCTGCTCCCCACCCTCCCCATCCCCCCCCCTCCCCCAAAGCTCTCTCCCCATCCCTCACCCCCTACCCCGCTCTCCTTTCCCTCCCAAATCTATCCCGTTTCCTCCTCCTCCCTCCCTCTTCTTCTAACCCCCCCGCAAACGCCGTTGGGGAAACAGACCATAGAGGGAGTACAGAGAAGGTTCAACAAACTGATTCCTGGGATGTCAGGACTTTCAAATAAAGAAAGACTGGATAGACTTGGCTTGTACTCGCTAGATTTTAGAAGATTGAGGGGGGATCTTATAGAAACTTACAAAATTCTTAAGGGGTTGGACAGGCTAGATGCAGGAAGATTGTTCCAGATGTTGGGGAAGTCCAGAACAGGGGGTCACAGTTTAAGGATAAGGGGGAAATCCTTTATGACCGAGATGAGAAAAACATTTTTCACACTGAGAGTGGTGAATCTCTGGAATTCTCTGCCACAGAAGGTAGTTGAGGCCAGCTCATTGGCTATATTTAAGAGGGAGTTAGATGTGGCCCTTGTGGCTAAAGGGATCAGGGGGTATGGAGAGAAGGCAGGTACAGGATACTGAGTTGGATGATCATCCATGATCATATTGAATGGTGGTGCAGGCTCGAAGGGCCGAATGGCCTACTACTGCACTTAATTTCTATGTTTCCCTCTCCTCACCCCTCTCCCTCTCCTCACCCCTCTCCCTCTCTCCCTCACCCCCCTTCCCTCTCTACCCCACCCCCTTCCCTCTCTCCCCCCTCCCCCCTTCCCCCTACCCCTCTCCTCCTCCCTCTCCCCCCCCACTCTTTCCCGTCTCCCCCCTCCACCCCTCTCCCCCTCCTCCCCTCCCTCCCCCCCCCCCCCCCCCCCCCCCCCACATCTCTCTCCCCATCCCCCTCTCTCACCCCCCCCTACCCCCGCTCTCCATTCCCTCCCAAATCTGTCATGTTTCCTCCTCCTCCTCTTCCCCTCCCTCCCCTCTTCTCACCCACCCCCCCCCTCTCCCCCCACCTGTGAGTTTGGGGGGTGGTTAATTTGAGTGTGATGCCGCAGCCCATACTCCCCCTCCCCCCCCCCCCCCCAACCCCGTTGGGGAAACAGCCCCAACGGGTCTGCACTTGGTCTAGTATACTTTTAAAACTCTGGCCCCATCCGACCGCCTGCAGTACGGATCCCTTCCTGCCTTTCGATTCGTTCCCGCCGTGCGATGTCACAATGCCCGATGCTCGCGGACGTCCAATCGGAATGGATCCATTTGCATGTACGGCTTCCGGCCGCGTTTCTTCCTTTGATTCTCCGCAACTCCGAAACCGGACGCAGAATCGCCGACGTCTTTTCCATTTCGGTAGAGATTTCGCTTTTCTTTCCAAGTATCCACTCCTCATTACATTTCGTCGTGTTGAAGTACATTTTTTTAAATCAAATCCTTCACCCCCCCCACCCCACCACCTCAATATTTCAAAAAGAAACTGGCTTCTAACCCATAGAAGCAGCCCCAGCCCCAGCCCCCTGGTGAATGTTCCATCGTGTGATGTCACAATGCCCGATGCTCACAGATGTCCAATCGGAATGGATTTATTTACATCTGCCTTTGCAGGAGCCACAGCCCCGGTGAACGTTCCATCGTGTGATGTCACAATGCCCAATGTTCTAATACATTGTTGCCATATTGGGAGTACAGAGAATAGGGAGCTTTATTCAGCAGTTTCGTGACCCAAGTCACCAAACTACATGAAATTTTCACATATTGTGTAAAAATATTTATATAAATCACCCCTGAAACTCGATATGAAGAAGACTTGCACATTTTTATTAAATTAGAGAAAACCGGAAAAATGTCGGGAATTTTTTAGTCCAATGAAAGCACGTTTGACATTGAGTTGTCTGCCAGTTGGCCAATCACGCGCTTTGTTTCAGGAAAGCACACACAATGGCTGAGGGGGCTTCACAGATGCCTGTTCCGATGTGTTGTTCTGTAGAATAAATGTCATGGAAACTTGCAGCAGGTTCATTGTATTTAGTGGGAAAAGCATAAAAAAGGCTGAAGAAAGTGCTGCGAAGTGGATTAAAGTGCAAGAAAGCAAAGTCCCTACTTTTCACTCACTCACTCATTCATTCATGAAATTGAAGGCCTAAACTATAACACGGTCAATTAAACATTGTCACTAATGCCAGCCTGTTGTAGAGTAATAAGTCTTTAACAAATAATCTCGAAGCTGCCTGCAAAAACTTGCCGGGAAAAAGTGCTCCGATCGCGGAACTTAGGTACTCGCGGTAAATAGCGATCGATATCCCTTCGTTTTTCTCCCGTTATCAGGGTCTGAAAACGAGCAAACGACCGCTACAGACGGCACTATGTACAGCCCCCCCCCCCCCCCCCCCCACCCCTGCCCGCCCGCGGAGATGATCCTCGGCTCCACGATCGCGAATCGGCCGCTTATTAATTGAGACCGCAGCTTCACTTTACCGCGATTACCGGTAAGTTTTCACAGGCAGCTCCGAGATTATTTGCTAAAGACTTATTACTCTACAACACGCTGGCATTAGTGACAATGTTTAATTTACTGTAATAGCTTATTTCCCCCCTTTCCCCCCACACCCCTTCCCCTCTCTCCCCCTCCCATCCCACTCTTCCCCTTCCCTCCACTCTCTTCCCCCTCTCCCTCCTCATTCCCTTACCGTGCACAGTCTCTGTCTTTAAGAAGGAACTACAGATGCTGGAAAATCGAAGGTAGACATAAAAAAAGCTGAATAAAACTCAGCGGGTGCGGCAGCATCTATGGAGCGAATTGAATGGTCACCGTTGGCCGAAACCCGGAAGAAGGCACCCGCTGAGTTTATCCAGCTTTTTTGTTTGTTTTACCAACCTCTCTCTCTCTCTGCCCTTCTTTCTTCTCTGGACTCATGCACGCCCGCTACAACCCCCCCCCCCCCCCCCTTCACCTCTCCCCCTCCTCCCCCCCCCTCCCTCCCTCCCTCCTCCCCTTCCCCCTCACACAATATTTTTTGTGGGGGCGGGTCCACAGTGCGTGTGACTGTTTGTGGAGGCGGCCACGCGCTCTCCATTCAAGAAGACGCTCATCTGTTTGTGGAGGCGCGAGCTTAGTGTGTGACCAAAGATCTCATAGCGGAGCTCTCCGCTACAAGATCTTTGTGTGTGATGACACACGCACCCCCCCCCCTTGGTGCAGGAGGTGCACGCAGCATCTTGAACGCTCAGCGATTGTTTGAATTCTTCACTAACCGTCATTCTGAGTTTGCTTGTGAAGAGAAAAGTCCTGAATTGCATTTGTCTGATGCAGGAAGATTGTTCCCGATGTTGGGGAAGTCCAGGACAAGCGGGACACGGTTTAAGGATAAAGGGGAAATCCTTTAGTACTGAGATGAGGAAAACATTTTTCACACAGATAGTGGTGAGTCTCTGGAACTCTCTGCCACAGAAGGTAGTTGAGGCCAGTTCATTGGCTATATTTAAGAGGGAGTTAGATGTGGCCCTTGTGGCTAAAGGGATCAGGGGGTATGGAGAGAAGGCAGGTAAAGGATACAGAGTTGGATGATCAGCCATGATCATATTGAATGGCGGTGCAGACTCGAAGGGCCGAATGGCCTACTCCTGCACTTAATTTCTATGTTTCTATGTGTCCCTCTCCTCACCCCTCTCCCTCTGCCACCCATCTCTCTCTCTCCCCCACCCCCCTTCCCTCTCTACCCCACCCCCTTCCCCTACCACTCTGTCCCTCTTCCACCAGTCTCTCTACCCCTTCCTCCCCACTCTCCCACTTCTCTCCTCCTACCCCACCCCTCTCCCTCCCGCACCCCTCTTTCTACCCTTCCCTGTCACACCCCTTCCCTTACCCCTGTCCCTCTTCCCACCACCACCCCCCGTCCCTCCACCACTCCCCTCTCTCCCACTCACTCCGCCCCCCCTCCCTCCCTGCCCACTCTTCCACTTCTCTCCCCCTTCTCTCCTCCCCCTCTCCCTCTCCTCACCCTCTCCCATCCCTCTGTCCCCACCCCTTCCCTCTCTCTACCCCCACCCCTTCCCTCTCTCCCCCCGCACCCTTCCCCTCTGTCCCTCTTCCACCACTCCCCCTTCCCCTCCCTCTCCCACTTCTCTCCCCTTACCCCACCCCTCTCCCTCCTCCACCCCTGTCTCCCCCTCCCTTCCCCTCTCTCCCCCACCCCTTCCCCTACCCCTCTGTCCCTGTTTCCACCACTCCCCCTGTCCCTCTTCCACCATTCCTGCTACCCCCCTCTTCCCCTCCCTCCCTCCCTCCCTCCCTCCCCACTCTTCCCACTCTCTCCCCCCCCCCCCCCCCACACTTCTTTCCTCTCTCCCCCCCCACCCCTCTCTCCCACCCATCCCACTCTCCCCCTCCCTCCAAACTCTTCCCCCTCTCCCTCCTCATTCCCTTACCGTGCACAGTCTCTGCCTTTAAGATGGAACTACATATGCTGGAAAATCGATGGTCGACATAAAAAAAGCTGGATAAACACAGCGGGTGCGGCAGCATCTATGGAGCGAATTGAATGGTCAACGTTTTTGGCCGAAACCCTTCTTCTGGGTTTCGGCCAAAAACGTTGCCCTTTTCCTTCGGTCCATAGATGCCGCTGCACCCGCTGAGTTTATCCAGCTTTTTTGTTGTTGTTCCAGCCTCTCTCTCTCTCTGCCCTTCTCTCTTCTCTCGACTCATGCACACCCGCTCCAAACCCTCCCCCCCCACCTCTTCCCCCATCCTCTCCTCCCCCTCTTCTTTCTCCTCCCCCTCCCCCTCCCCCTCTCCACCCTCCTCCTCCCCTTCCTCACACAATATTTTTTGTGGGGGCGGGTCCACAGTGCGTGTGACTGTTTGTGGAGGCAGCCACGCGCTCTCCATTCAAGAAGACGCTCATCTGTTTGTGGAGGCGCGAGCTTAGTGTGTGACCAAAGATCTTATAGCGGAGCTCACCGCTACAAGATCTTTGTGGGTGACGACACACGCTCCCCCCCCCCCCTTTGGTGCAGGAGGTGCGCGCAGCATCTGAACGTTCAGCGATTGTTCGAATTCTTCACTAACCGTCATTCTGACTTTGCTTGTGAAGAGAAAAGTCCTGAATTGCATTTGTCTGATGCAGGAAGATTGTTCCCGATGTTGGGGAAGTACAGGACAAGCGGGACACAGTTTAAGGATAAAGGTGAAATCCTTTAGTACTGAGATGAGGAAAACATTTTTCACACAGATAGTGATGAGTCTCTGGAACTCTCTGCCACAGAAGGTAGTTGAAGCCAGTTCATTGGCTATATTTAAGAGGGACTTAGATGTGGCCCGTGTGGCTAAAGGGATCAGGGGGTATGGAGAGAAGGCAGGTACAGGATACTGAGTTGGATGATCAGCCATGATCATATTGAATGGTGGTGCAGGCTCAAAGGTCCGAATGGCCTACTCCTGCATTTAATTTCTATGTTTCCCTCTCCCCCCCCCTCTCCCTCTCCCCCCCATCTCTCTCTCCCCCACCCCTTCCCTCGCTACCGCCACCCCTTCCCCCTACCCCTCTGTCCCTCTTTCACCACTCCCCCTACCCCTCCCTCCCCACTCTTCCACTTCTATCCCCTTACCCCACGCCTCTCCCACCCCCACCCCTCTCTCTTCCCCTCCCTTCCCTTCCCCTCTCTCCCCCACCCCTTCCCCTACCCCTCTGTCCCTCTTCCACCACTCCCGTCCCCCCGTCCCTCTTCTACCACTCCTCCCTCTACTCCTCCCTCCCCACTCTTTCACTTCTCTCCCACTCTCTCTCCTCCCCTATCCTCACCGCTCTCCCATCCCTCTCTCCCCCACCCCCCTTCCCTGTCTACCCCACCCCCTTCTCTCTCTCTCCCCCCACCCCCTTCCCCCTATCCCTCTGTCCCTCTTCCATCACTTCCGCTACCCCTCTCCACCTCCCTCCCCACTCTTCCACTTCTCTCCCCCTTCCCCTCCACTCTCCCTCCCGACTCTTTCCCCTCTTTCCCCCCACACCTCTCCCCATCCCTCCCTCCTCCCCATCCCCCCTCCCCCACATCTCTCTCCCCATCTCTCACCCCACCCCCTACCGCGCTCTCCTTTCCCTCCCAAATCTATCCCGTATCCTCCTCCTCCCTCCCCTCTTCACACCTCACGCCCCCCTCCCCCCCCCCCGCAAACGCTGTTGGGGAAACAGACCCAACGGGTCTGCACTTGGTCTAGTATCTATCTATCTTCTATTAATATATAAAACTCAAATCCATCCGTCCGCCTGCAGTACGGATCCCTTCCTGCCTTTTGATTCGTTGATGGCTGCTCCTTCCTATCAGCTTCCAACACACTTCGAAACAAAGTTGCAAGACTGGAACACTGAACTTTTCACTGCTGCAGCAGGCAGGGGAGGTGCGATTGAGGGAGGCAGGGGAGTGCTGGAAACTTACATTTGGCAACGGCTTCAGTTCCATTGGAGGAGACGGGTGCATGGTGGAATATTGGGTTGGGGGAATCACACCATTGGGGGAGCAGACCCAACGGGTCTGCACTTGGTCTAGTATACATTTAAAACTCTGGGGCCTTCCGACCGACTGCCGACCGGAGCCCTTCCTGCCTTTCGATTCATGCCCGATCCCTGCAGATGTCCAATCGGAATGGCCGATGCTCGCAGATGTCCAATCGGAATGGATCATTTGCATGTACGGCTGCCGGCTGCATTTCTTCCTTTGATTCATTGCCACGCCCAATCCAGACGCTCAATCTCCGAGATATTTTCCATTTCGGTAGAGATTTCGCTTTTCTTTCTAAGTATCCGCTCCTCATTTCATTTCGTCGTGTTGAAGTACACGTTTTTAATCAAATCCTTCTCCCCCCCCCCCCCCACCCACCCCCAAGTATTTCAAAAATAAACAGGCTTCTCCATTTACATGTCAGCTTCCAACACACTTCGAAACAAAGTTGCAAGACAGGAACACTGAACTTTTCACTGCTACAGCAGGCAGGGGAGGTGCCATTGGATTTTTTTTAAAGAGGCAGGGCAGTGCTGGAATCTTACTTTTGAGAACGGCTTCAGTTCCATTGGAGGAGACGGGTGCATGGTGGAATATTGGGTTGGGGGATCACACCATTGGGGGAGCAGACCCAACGGGTCTGCACTTGATCTAGTTAACTATATACTTTCCCATTACATTCAACTTCCCAAAGTGTAACACCTCACACTCACTTGCATTAAACTTTATCTGCCATTTCTCTGCCCATTTCTGTAGCTGATTTATATCCCCCTGTATACTTTGACCACCTTCCTCACCATCTGCAAATCCACTAATTTTGGCATTGTCTGCAAACTTACTAACCAACCTATCTACATTTACATCCACGTCTTTAATATATAGCGCGAACAACAGTGGTCACAGCACAGATCACTGAGGAACTTCATTGGTCACAGACCTCCAGCCAGAATAACACCCTTCCACCACACCCCTCTGTAGGCAGCTCTGAATAAAAACGACCACGTTGTTGTTGATCTCGTGCAGCTTAATCTTCTGGGTCAACGTACCATGAGGAATTTTATTATGTGTCTTAATGAAATCCAATGAGACACCATTCACCATTCACTACCCTGCCCCCATCGATCACCTTTGTCCTTAAAAAAACTCAATCAAGTTGGTAAGACATGACCTAAAGCCTTGCCGAGTATCCCTAATTAACCCATTTTCATCCAGCAATTCCTTTCCCTAATGAATCCTCTCCACAAGTTTCCCAATCACAGATGTGAGGCTGACCATTTTATAGTTTCCTGGATTATCTCTATTTTCTATCACTTTCCAGGCTTTAGCCCCCCTCCCAACACTCTCGCAGGAACGGGGTACTGATCAGCCAGGATCATGTTGAATGTCGGTGCTGGCTCGAAGGGCCAAATGGCCTACTCCTGCACTGATTTTTCTATGTTTCTATGCTACCTGACCGATTGAGTTACTCCAGCACTGTTTTTTATGTAAAGCAGCATTTGCAGTTCGTGTGTCTACAACTTGCAAAATTCGCTGCGGGTGTCTTGATGAGTGGACAAGATAAAAGTCCAGGTAAGACCAATATCGGTGCCTCCCCACCCATTCCCTTCCCCCCTGCACTCTACCACCCCTCTATCCCACTCCTTCCCTCCCTTTCCCCCTTCCTTCCCTCCCTCTCTCTCACCCCCCTCCTTCCCTCATCCCTCTCCCCCTCCCCCTTCCCTCATCCCTCTCCCTCCCCCCTCCCCATCCCTCTCTCCCTCCTCCCTCCCTCCCTCCCTCCTCCCTCCCTCCCTCCCTCCTCCCTCCTCCCTCCTTCTCTCATCCCTCTCTCCTCCCCCCTCCCTCCATCTTCTCCCCCCCCCCCCCCACCCCCCCGTGCTGCGGACTGGCTTTGGAGCTCCCTCATTCCATGTAATGGTGCATTAGGGCCTCTCCTGGTGTCCGCGCACGTGGGCAGGAGCAGCTGGAGTGCTGCCTGTCCCGGTTACCGCGGTGTCCCTCGCCAGCGGGGTAGAGAGTGGGGCTCGGCACAGCCGGCGCCCCCCCCCCCCCCCCCCCACCCACCCCACCATCTCCCGCTACCACTCCATCTCCCTCCTCCCCATTTCCCTCATCCTAATCCACTCATTCCCATTCCCTGCCCCAGCGCCTACCCAGGTCGTAGAGCAGCGCCAGGGCCTGGAACTCGGCCTGGTTCTCGTACTCAACCTGGCCCTGGCTGTTGGAGGCCGAAGCACTCGAGGACCAGGGCCTTCACAAGGCCGGGCTCGCTGTGCTGGGGGCGGAATGAGGATGGCGGATGGCTGAGCCAGACCTGCCCACAGAGCAGGAATCAAAGGCTGTGCTGCAGGATGGTGGAGGCCGGGCGGCCCTCAAGGGGCTTGTACACCTTGACCAGGCCCCGGCGACTTTCTCGGCCCCATCCCAAGCCCCGGGCTCAGCCGCGGCACCACCCTCCCCACCAAGTACCTGGCGGGTTTCGGGCACCGGCAATCGCTGCCACCGCTACTCCTTGATCACCGCGAGCGCAGGAGTGCCCCTCCCTCCCAGGAGTGTCCCATCCTGCCTTGCGAGTGCATTGTGACATCACTCAGATTTTTTTTCCGAAATGGGTGTTTTTGGGGCTGTTTTTTAAATTTTAACTTAAAATATAGGTGGGAATGTGACGGGAAGATGTTTTTCGCCATGACGGGAAAAATGTGAGTAGGATGGGTGAAAATTGGAAGACTGTGGCCTAGTGTTTGGAAGAAGATAGGAAAACCAGGTTGACACATCGTGGGCACAAAACAATAGACAATAGACAATAGGTGTAGGAGTAGGCCAGTTGGTCCTTCGAGATGCTGCCTGCCCTGCTCAGTTACTCCAGCATTTTGTGTCTACCTTTGATTTAAACCTGCATCTACAGTTCATGTTCAAGTTCAAGTGAGTTAATTGTCATGTGTTCCTGTATGGGACAATGAAATTCTTGCTTTGCTTAAGCACAGAACATAGTAGGCATTTACTACAAAACAGATAAATAAGTGTGTCCATATACCATAATATAAATATATACACACATGAATAAATAAACTGATAAAGTGCAAATAACAGAAAATGGGTTCATAATAATCAGAGTTTTGTCCGAGCCAGGTTTAATAGCCTGATGGCTGTGGGGAAGTAGCTATTCCTGAACCTGGTTGTTGCAGTCTTCAGGCTCCCTGTCAAGGTCACACATCATGACGAATGTAAATTGTGTACTTATTTTGCAGTGAGTTTGCAGCAGTGTGGATTGTGGAAGTATTAACATGGAGTGCCATGTATAGCCCAAATGTTAGTGGTTTAACTTTTATTCGGTGTCGACACAAGGAGGATCATCCCTAAACTCATCGAATGCCACCTGGTGGCTGGTGTCGAGCAGTACTGGCAAAAACAAACAAACTGAACAAACTGTAACAATTTCCCTATGGTCACAGTATAAACCATGCCAACCCTTTTAAAATGGATGCTCTCAGTTTTAATACTGGACAGAAGAAACAATATGGGATTGTGTTGTGTGTAGGAAGGAACTGCAGATGCTAGTTTACATCAAAAATAGACACAAAATGTTGGAGTAACTCAGCGAGTCAGGAGCATGTCTAGAGAAAAGGAATGGGTGACATTTCAGGTCCAAACCCTTTTCAACTGGGAGTATCCCAACTTGTTTCGCCCAGCCCAACACAAAATTCATTGTAAGTGTGAGATTCAAAAATCACAAATGCTCTTGAGACAAATTCAGACAAAGAAGTGTTTTTATTAATTTCATATTCTGCAGAATAGGTGCCTCTCCTCTGATGTCCCCTAGAGGCACAACGAAGATGGAGATGCTTTCTATCTTTATACATTTCTTTACTATGGTCACTACCTCATGTCTCCCCATCGAGCTTCTGCCAATCAGAACACTAAGGTTTATATTCCCACGAGAACGTCTCGGAACGTCTCCTGACATCAAAGACTCCTAAGGCTTCTGCTGAAGTTTCTATCTGTTTGCTACTTTTTATCTAGAATTTCTCTCTGTTCTGTATATTGTTACTATCTTCTACCAGCAGTCTGGCTTCTGCTGACACCTTATTTCTTTCTAAGTTATATTTTTCAGAGTTCTAGTATAAATCAACCATCCCTATTAACCCTTTTCTCACAATCCACCATTTTTCTTTTTGCTACGCATCTTTTGATTTATACTATATCTTCCTTTTCTAGTGCTAGCTGCAGATTCTTCGCCTCCCTATCGTCCTCTCGCTAGTCATACTGTGTTCTGAAGGCCATCATGACGGCGCTGTTCTTTGTCAGGGCTGTCTCTATCAATCGCTGAGCCAGACCCCGTGCGCAGGGAATTATACAACATCCGAATAGGCACAAAGTCAATGGTTCCTTCCCTTCACGCACAGTCCATGGGCTGATATTGTCCGGTGGGGCCTCCATAGGACCCTTAAATCGGCTTGCGTGTGTCTACCCTTTTTCTTTTGTTCGTAATGCTGTCTCGGTGAATAATAACACAAGGTAGGGTCCAGTCCACCTAGGTTGCAGCTTTTCTTCCTTCCATGATTTTACAAGATCCCAGTTCTCTGCTTTCACAGAATGGATTGGCAAGTCGAGATGGGGACTCTGTGCCAGCAGCCCCTTGGTTTTTAATTCTGTAATAGAACGAGATACTGCCAGTAAACAGTTCCTTAAGAAAATATCACTACCATGGTGGGTATTCCTTCTATCTTTCCCAAATAATAAAGACCTAACTTGCTCAACCTTTCTCTGTATCTTAGTTGCTGAAACCCAGTCAACATTCTAATTGATCTCCGCTGTACTCTCTATTTTGTTAACCTTTTTCTATAATTATGCCTACCAAAATTATACACCATACTCCACAATTGACCTCACCAATACCTTGTACAATTTAACATTACAACCCAACTTCTATACACAATGCTCTGATTTATAAAGGCCAACACACCAAAATCTTTCTTTACCATCCTACCATCCCATCACCAGCCTTAATGACTACCGTCCTGTTGCCCTCACTCCGGTAATCACGAAGTGCTTCGAGAGATTGGTCCTCCAGCACATCAAGGACTATCTACCACCAGACTTCGACCCCCACCAATTCGCTTATCGCCAAAACAGATCCACAGAAGACGCCATCACCGTAGCTCTCCACTCTGTGCTGAGCCATCTGGAGCAGGGGCAGAGGTACGTCCGGATGCTCTTTGTGGATTTTAGTTCAGCCTTTAATACAATCATTCCGGACATCCTCATTGGTAAACTGGTCACTCTCGGCCTCCCCACTGTCACACATGACTGGATTAAGGACCCAACTCACAAACCTGAGCCCCACCCCTCTAGTGAGACCTCTAACCCAACCTCTCCTCCATTACTTGCAGGTTGAGTACCAGTCACCCCACAGGGCTGTGCTATTGCTACTAACCCCCTCTTAACCAACTCTATTTCCTTTATTGACTTTGTAGTCCTTACTGAAGTTCACAACTTTAACCTCATCAAAATTTGCTGACGACACTACTGTGGTCGGACTTATTTCAAGATTAGACGAGGCAGCCTACAGAGAGGAAGTCCTGAAGTTGACAACCAGGTGCTCAGAAAACAATCTGGCTCTGAACACCAGGAAAACAAAAGAGCTCATTGTCGACCTCAGGAGGCACAGCATCCCACACGACTTGGTCCCCCTGTTTCTTAACTCGAGTGTGTGGAGAGGGTCAACACCTTCCGGTTTATCTATTCGTCCATATCGCTGCAGACATCTCCTGGACGGACACCACGACGGCGGCCATCAAGAAGGCTCAGCCGCGGCTGCACTTCCTGAGGGTCCTCAGGAAGCACAACTGGACTATACTCTAACCTGCTTTTGACCACTTCTCTAGAATTTTTTTTGAGTAAGAAATCGATAGCCTGCTGAACATAAAGCATTACAGCATGAGTATGTGAAGCTGCACCATGTTGGGACAGGGAGAGGCTTCTTAGGGTAACCAGGACAGAGAAGAGGATCATTGGTTGTAGACCCTAGAGAAGAAAGAAAAAAGAAATAGGAACAATCCTCCTATTCTGCCTTAGCAGGGCAAAGAAAGATCACCAAAGACAACTCCCATCCTGCGTTTGGACTGTTCAGGTCCTGCTGCCCTCTGGAAGGCGCTATAGGTGCTTGTGTCCACATCAAATCCAGGACAAACAGAATAACACAAACCAGCAGGAATAGCTGCTTCCCGAGAATTATATCTACCATAAATTCAAATCCACATCCCACACATGCACTGACTACACCGCCCAACACGGACTTCCATCTGTACACGCCATGTATATATGTCATGGCGCCGTATCATTTGTCAGTATCATCCTACCTGCCTTCTCTCCATACCCCTGATTCCCTTAGCCCCCACATCTCCCTTCTGTAAATTTAGCCAATTTTCTGTTTCTTTTTTTTTGGTGTAAAATTGAGATGTTATGCACTGAGTACGAAAAGCTTTCAGTTCTCACTGTACATTTATAGTGATTTCAATTAAATATCCATATCATGACCCCATATCATATCATATCCTAACATCTACACAATTTCCTGGGAATTGTCCAACATGCACTTTATTCCTAGATCCCTCTGTTCAACTTCATTCCTCAATTCACAATCATTTACCATGTACATCTAATTTGAATTGTCCTGCCAAGATGTATCACACTTATCAACATTAAATCCATCTGTCATGTTTCAACCCACTCTTCCAAATGACCTAAATCTCTCTGTACATTTTTAAAATCGACTTCATTATTCACAACACCACGTATCTTAGTATCATCTACATACTTCTTAATCTATCTTACCACACCAACATCCATTTATTGATTCACATGACAAACAACAGTGGACCCACCACACATCCCCGAGGTACCCCTCTAGTCATTGACCTCTAACCTGACAAACATCCATCCACCATTACTCTCTGACATTTCCCATACAGCCACTTTTTAATCCATCTTGCTATTCCTTACTAATCGCTTCTTAACCAACCTTATTTCCTTTATTGAACCTTGTCAAAGGCCTTACCAAAGTTCACCACTTTAACCTCATCAATGTTCCTAATAACCTCTTTTAAGAAAAATCAAGATTAGTCAAATGTCACAATCACAAATCCATGCTAATTCTTCCTAATCCTACCCTATTTATCCAAATTCCTATAATATTGTCTTTAGTATCCTGTCCATTATTTCCCACCACTGATGTCAAACAAGTTCTTGTTAAAACTACTCTTCTTTGTCCTCCTGTTCACTTACCTCAGGGCTATTATCTATTCGTACCTGTGGGACAGCCCTCATGTAATTTTTGAAATCGTACTAGGTATCTCAACCTTCTAAACGAACATCGGTCGGTGATTTAGAAAACTCATACATACACCTTGTCTTGAGGTTTAAAGGGTCCTTCTTCCTGGTCCATCTCCGACAGCTTTTACTTTACCTGTTCATAAATAGACTTGCATATCATAATTAACTGTTTCATATACTTTTTAAAATTCTATCTTTAACTGTTCCAAACTCGGTCCCTTGCAGGGACTTCTCCATTGTGTCACCTGCTGGTTAGTTTGCATGCAACATTTATTCAGTGCCAATGGCAGAGCATTACACAAATCTTATTTATATTAACCTTCAATGTTCCATTTATTCTTTTCATCAAATGAAAACAATCCGTTGTCAAAGCTGATTCCTATAGGTTTACCAAACCTCTTAATTACCTTATTCAGCATAAATGACACTACAGTTCTCATACCTAAATCGATTCAGACTTACCCTGGACATCTCTTCCAGATGCTGTTTCAGCTGCTTTGTCTGCATTTTAATTTAACTTCTTTGACATGTACTTTTTCCATTTCACCATACAATTTCAACATTTATTCTGATCTAGTCTGAACTATATCCTGCCTTTCCCAAGGTCATCATCCGCTGTCTTATATTCTGAACTATTTCTCCCTCTTCACTTGTGGAACAAACCAATAAATTGTCCACATCAGCAAATACTTTCTAAGGGTATACAATATAACCATATATCGAACCTGCCTCCACCACCTTCACTGGAAGCTCATTCCACACAGCTACCACTCTCTGAGTAAAGAAGTTCCCCCTCAACTTTCAACTCTGCCTTTCCCATCTAATTAAAAAACATCTACCTCATCCTAGCCTTTCTTGACATCCTTCCTTAAATCCCTTTCTCTCTCTTGGGGACCCCAGTCCTGTTAGGGCTTATAATCTCCAGATTAATTTCACTCCTGATAGGACTTTGAGGAAAAGTTCCCCAAGACATGTATTATTGGCATGTAATTCTCTGGCCCCGCTTGGTTCCCTCATAGGACTCACTTGTGTCAGTTCATCACTTATTTCAGTCTTTTCAACCAGGGGCTTTGTTCATTGACATTGACCGCAGAGACCAACTGTTTGCTGAATCGGGGGTTGGAAATAAATGACAATCCCACCACCTCCTTCAATTCTGCTTGACTTTAAGAAGAATGACTTCCTCCACAATAGTTCATAATATAATGTTTACTGGTTGTCTTCTATTTCTTGTTCATTTACAACACTCCACCTTTTCATTCCCCTTTTTTCCTTGGGGTTCACCTTAAGTGGGTAACATTTGCTGAGGTGCCTGCATACCCTCGGTCATGACGGCATCCAACCAGAAGATGGCGCTATGGCCGGTAGTCATGCTGCAGTGACGGCATCCAACCAGAAGATGGCGCTGTAGTCGGTAGTCAGGCTGCAGTGATGGCAGCTGACCTGACGGTGGCGCTGTTGCCAGTAAGTTTGTGAGCGGCGGCCATGTTTGTAGTCTTTTGTCGGCCCAGATGTAACAATTTACATCATCTTTATCGGCCAGTTCATCTTCCATGGCCAATCATCGTCCCACGTTCTCCTCCTCCAAAGCCCTAATCCATTTCCTTCCCCATCAGGGATATAGGGTGAGGTATTTTTATTTAATAATTTTTTTTTTTTTTTTTTTCACACAGAGAGTGGTGAATCTCTGGAACTCTCTGCCACAGAGGGTAGTTGAGGCCAGTTCATTGGCTATATTTAAGAGGGAGTTAGATGTGGCCCTTATGGCTAAGGGGATCAGGGGGTATGGAGAGAAGGCAGGTACGGGATACTGAGTTGGATGATCAGCCATGATCATATTGAATGGCGGTGCAGGCTCGAAGGGCCGAATGGGCTACTCCTGCACCTAATTTCTATGTTTCTATGTTTCTATGACACTTAGCAGTTCCCACCACTTTTACCAATGGTGCCTTCAAATCTTCCATGGCCAATAATCGTCCCTCGTTCTCCTCCTCCAAAGCCCTAATCCATTTCCTTCCCCATCAGGGATATAGGGTGAGGTATTTTTATTTAATATTTTTCTTTTATTTATTTATCTATTTTTTTTAGCCCTCTCTCTCTCTCTCTCTCTCTCTCTCTCTCTCTCTCTCTCTCTCTCTCTCTCTCTCTCTCTCTCTCTCTCTCTCTCTCTCTCTCTCTCTCTCTCTCTCTCTCTCGCTCTCTCTCTCTCTCTCTCTCTCTCTCTCCCTCTCTCTCTCTCTCTCTCTCTCTCTCTCTCTCTCTGGCTCTCTAGCACTAGTAACAATTTTCCAAATTAACTTTACTGACAAGAAATCTAAAAGAACATCAAGAAACGATTAAAAGAAAATCAAAAGCTAATTTTTACAACTTCTCTTTTTCAGGTTACGAGGATACAAAGAGTTAATTTTACAGCTTGTTCGCAATCCCCCACGGCTTGCAGTATTTTTAACTACAGTGGAAATTCTCGCCCCCACCACGGAGGGCCGTCTGTGTTCAATTTTACAACTTGCTCATTCCAACCTTTCATCTTACAACCATTCGTTCCAAACCGGTTTTTACATACAAATCACATTCGTTCCGTTCTTACTTCAAATAGACTATTCATTTTATATTTTCTCCCTATCCTGCACTCTTGTCCCCGGCCTTTGCCGTCTTCTTATCTGCTACTTTCGGGAGTAACTCCCTCATCATCCTGTCTCTCTCTGTTCCTTATTTGCTGTTTTCTCTACTGCCTGCAACATAATCTTTACTACTTGTTTTCCCTTCTGTGAAAAGGAATTGATCTAACTGTTCTTGTCAGACCTAAAGGATCTTCGAGGAGGCTATTTAACAAACCCCAACCCCCTCAGGGTCCCCTCCTAGGTACCTCCCTCAGGGGTCTACTTTCTACAGATCTTCTTATCTTCCCCTTCTGCCCTTTGACTCCCCGTCCTGTTGGCTAGGTGATCTTCGTCCACCCCGGCCCCTGTCTTCTCTTTCCCTTGGGTATTTTGGCCCCCTCCGGCTCTGCATTTGCCCCATCGGACTATACCTTATCATTGTTGGCTTCTCCAACCCCTGGGTATTTCCTGCCCTCCAGGGTCCAGCATTTGCCCCAATGGACTATTGGGCAGAATGCGGGGATTTGGCCCACAGCCTTTTCCCCTCCCTTCTGGGTTTGCCTTGCAGCCCCCTGAATCCTTCAGGGCGTCAACCACAAGGTATTTACAATCGCCCAGGAAGTACTTTATTAGTCATTGTTCCTACCTGGGTTCTGTGCACAGAAATTGCTCGATTGATTTTTTGCGATTTCCAACTACTTCCACTTCTTTGCCGAGTCTCTGTGTGGTCCGGATACTACTGCTTAAACAGCTGACGGCAAGCAAGGAGTCTGAGACCACTGAACTCAGCAGGGTGCACCTTCCCTTCGTCCGTCTACTCCCGTCAGCTGGCCAGAGTATTGGATCTCGGAAACGAGCCCCCAAGTTGTGAGATTCAAAAATCACAAATGCTCTTGAGACAAATTCAGACAAAGAAGTGTTTTTATTAATTTAATATTCTGCAGAATAGGTGCCTCTCCTCTGATGTCCCCTAGAGGCACAACGAAGATGGAGATGCTTTCTATCTTTATACATTTCTTTACTATGGTCACTACCTCATGTCTCCCCATCGAGCTTCTGCCAATCAGAAAACTAAGGTTTATATTCCCACGAGAACGTCTCGGAACGTCTCCTGACGTCAAAGACTCCTAAGGCTTCTGCTGAAGTTTCTATCTGTTTGCTACTTTTTATCTAGAATTTCTCTCTGTTCTGTATATTGTTACTTTCTTCTACCAGCAGTCTGGCTTCTGCTGACACCTTATTTCTTTCTAAGTTATCATTTTCAGAGTTCTAGTATAAATCAACCATCCCTATTAACCCTTTTCTCACATAAGTATTTGAGTCAAGCAGTTTTTTCGGATAGTGTAAACTTGAATGAAATCTAATATTTGATCTACAGTACTCATCTGTCACTACAGATGAATCCTCACCGATTCCTGAGAATTTCTGGACCATAATCGCTCAGACTGGAGAAGGAACATTTAAGATGGTGATGAGAACCTTGAGGCCCAGTACCGCGACCACACAGAAGCCCTGCATTATCAGCCGAATGAGCGCACGGTACACAAACACCCACCCTGCCGCCCCCGACAACCCACCCAGCTCTCCGTGTGAAATAGAGTGCCCTTCCACATTGGCCTAGCAGCCACCTCACAACCCACAAAATCAAAGTGGAAGCAAATCATAAGATCAAGGCTGCTTGCAGAAGAACAAATCATTTATCAAATTGAAATCATCAGATTTCAATTTTATTTTCCATCATGGATAGGACAGGTTTGGAGGGGTATGGGCCAAACGCAGGCAGGTGGGACTAGTGTAGCTGGGACATGTTGGCAAATTGGACCGAACGGCCTGTATGACTCGATAACTCAAAGCTGATTTTGTTTAGCATGTTAATGTGAATGTAATGTGTCTTTTTTATGCTGGTAAGCTCAGATATTTATTTGTTTATTCTGCTAGAATTCCATCCAGATCTACTTCTGCTGTTCACCATCTTTCACCCACCTCCATCAACTGTTTTGTCAACCAATCTCTACCGCCTTACACCCAATTCACACAATCACCTTTGTGATCTCTGCTCCCACCCCAATTCTCTGCATCTGTTTTACTGACTTTTCCCATTTCTGATGAAAATTCCATCAACTTGATGCATCAGTTTTCTCTCCACGACAATTTCTATTTCATTTTGAATAAAAATGATTCATTTCTCTAATCAAATAAAAATCAGTGCAGGCACCATCAAGCACTTACATGTGCAGTGAACAGTATGAGCCTGCTTGCTCCAGCTCAATTTGGGATTATTCGGCTTGACAGATAGTTTCAACTGGTTTCAACTTCAAATTTGTTTCCATTTTCAGGCACTTTCTGTACTCGATTAATATGTACGTTCCTAAAAGAAATTGCATTTCATGTAGATACATTGAAGAAAAATAGACAATATTGCCAACTATTGATCAGGATTGCATCGGGTATGCTCTCTGAATTAATAAAGCTTAATAATAATTTTTCTAAAGCTGTATTACACCATAATTAATCAAATTCACTTCTCGACACATACTTTTGCTAGGTAATTATGGCGTTTGCGAGTAATTATGGCTTTTGCTAGGTAATTATCTGAAAAAGGATTTCAGATACAAAGCACACTACCCATTTCACTATGCTACTAATTTCACTGTACTACCTAAAACCATCCGTCCTAAAAACATAGCTCAGCGGTATGAACATTGCCCTCCAATTTTAGGTAGTCCTTGCTTTCTCCCTCCTTCCCCTCCCCTTCCCAGCTCTCCCACAGCATACTGTCTCCGCCTCCTCCTTTCTTCTTCCCGCATCCGCCCACCCCCCCCCCCCCCCCCCCCCCCCCCCCCCCCCCCCCCCCCCCCCCACCCCCCCCCCCACCCCCCCACCCCCCCCCCAACCCCCCCCCCCCCCCCCCCCCCCCCCCCCCCCCCTCGCCCACCCCAACATCAGTCTGAAGCAAAGATCTTTGGTCTGAAGCAGATACTAGAGGAGCTCCTCTAATATCTTTGGTCTGAAGAAGGGTCTCAACCCTAAACGTCACCTATTCCTTCGCTCCATAGGTGCTGCCTCACCCGCTGAGTTTCTCCTGCATTTTTGTCTACTTTCGATTTTTTTCAGCATCTGCAGTTCTTTCTTAAACTTACCCATTTCAAATATTTTTTGAGGTGTGTGCTCAATGGTCCATTATTACATCTTTAACTCTCAAGACCAGCATTCCAATAATTGAAGACAATAGCTTTGGAAATGTAATTACATTACCATGTATGAAGTATCGCTTCCCGCTAGAAAATATATGGATAATGCTTTACCGTTCTTGGGTAGTAAGAGTGTTACCCACTTCTTTCTTTGGAAAAATGGAATAAGTTTGTTGTTCTGTTGTGTCCACTGAATGTACAGTTAAATCCTGATACCGTTAGCCAAATGTTATTGAAATGGACAATTGTAGTCAAGCATAAACATAGTGACATTCTGCCATCAGGCATCATGCTCTTGGCAACGCATTATCCCAACACAGTCATCTTTATATCTTATGCTAACTTTTTTTCACATAGCAACATGAAAAGTTATTTGAGAGATCAAAGTTAAATTAGATTAACCATATAACCATATAACCATATAACAATTACAGCACGGAAACAGGCCATCTCGACCTTTCTAGTCCGTGCCGAACACGTATTCTCCCCTAGTCCCATATAACTGCGCTCAGACCATACCCCTCCATTCCTTTCCCGTCCATATAACTATCCAATTTATTTTTAAATGATTAAAAACGAACCTGCCTCCACCACCTTCACTGGAAGCTCATTCCACACAGCCACCACTCTCTGAGTAAAGAAGTTCCCCCTCATGTTACCCCTAAACTTCTGTCCCTTAATTCTCAAGTCATGTCCCCTTGTTTGAATCTTCCCTACTCTCAGTGAGAAAAGCTTATCCACGTCAACTCTGTCTATCCCTCTCACCATTTTAAAGACCTCTATCAAGTCCCCCCTTAACCTTCTGCGCTCCGAAGAATAAAGCCCTAACTTGTTCAACCTTTCTCTGTGACTTAGTTGCTGAAACCCAGGCAACATTCTAGTAAATCTCCTCTGTACTCTCTCTATTTTGTTGACATCCTTCCTATAATTAGGCGACCAAAATTGTACACCATACTCCAGAATTGGCCTCACCAATGCCTTGTACAATTTTAACATTACATCCCAACTTCTATATTCAATGCTCTGATTTATAAAGACCAGCACACCAAAAGCTTTCTTTACCACCCTATCTACATGAGATTCCACTTTCAGGGAACTGTGCACAGTTATTCCCAGATCCCTCTGTTCACCTGCATTCTTCAATTCCCTACCATTTACCATGTACGTCCTAACCATTAAGAACTGTAATGCAGTCTATATCAAAACTGATGGTTATTTTGCCATTGATTGTGTAGCAAGCACTAATCTGAATGTGGTCACGTTTTTGTCACATAATTGTCACATTTACCAAGGTACAGTGAAAAACTTTGCATTCTATCCAAACGAATCAAATAATGCTGTACATAAGCACAAGTTAGAGAAGAAAGGAAGAATCTCTACACTGGGTGGCGCCACTGTTGTGGCAGCCTCGCCAACAGTCTGTGTGTCCCTTATACTGGTTTTATTATTTTAAGTATGTTCTAAAAGTTTGTTTTCAATGTTTCTTGGTTAGTTTATGTGGGGGGTGGGGAACAAGGGGAAACTTTTTCAGTCACTTCCTCGACAGAGTTGCGATTTTTCTCCGTGTTGCATCTCCATGTCACCCCCTTGTGGCCTAACAACGTGGAGTGGTGCGGCCTTTCCTGGAGACCGGCCAGGAGCTTCAAGCCGCAGGCGCGGTTGGGACTTACCATTGCGGAGCCAGGGATCCTTTGCCAATGATCGCCAGAAGAAGAGCTCCGACCGCCATGAAGCCCACGTTCTCCAGTAAGAAAAGGCCGACTCAGGAGCTCCAATCCGGCCCGACGTCGGAGTTTTAATTACCCCGACGCGAGGGCTTGGACATTTGACCATCGGCAACGGCAAGCGCAAAGGGTTCAAGGCCCCGACAACGGGTGAACAAAGAGGAAGATGACTGAACGTTATTGCCTTCCACAATAGTGAGGAATGTTGATTCCACTGTGGTGGATGTTTATGTTACATTTATTTTATGTGTGTATTGTGTTCTTTTCACTTCGTATGGCTGCATGGTAACTCAAATTTCACTGTTGCTTGGTTGGTTAAGTGACAAAAAACGCCAACTTGAACTTGAAGAAAAAGAGTTGCGAACATAGTTCTCAGCATTGTAGTGAGGACTAAAAACAGTTTCTGCCTCATTGCTCAGATATTTATCAGTCCCTCAGGAATATATGCAATTCCATACTAACTGTGTAATTGTGCAAAGCAAATTAACATTTTTCTTGCACATGTTATTTCAGTTGTGATGGAAGCACAAAATCCAAAATAATTGGTTTTAAAAGTAATGTTTTCTCGATTTTGCTGTTTGACAGAAGACTGAACTGTGTGAAACACCATGTGAGCTGTTGAGCTCATTTCCCTGAATGTCTTTAGCCGCCCCTTCAGCTGAACGCAATTCTGTTTCCACAAACTCTGGTGGCTTATTTCTCAGGAAAGGATGTGTATGCTCCCCTCGCTCCCCTCCATTGAGTCTGTCCAAAGCAAGCGTTGTCTGCGGAGGGCACTCAGCATCGCCAAGGACTGCTCACACCCCTACCATGGACTGTTTACCCTCCTACCATCCGGGAGGCGCTACAGGTCTCTCCGTTGACGGACCAGCAGGTCCAGGAATAGCTTCTTCCCAGCGGCTGTCACTCTACTCAACAACGTACCTCGGTGACTGCCAATCACCCCCCCCCCCCCCCCCCCCAGACACTCCTCCCACAGGAAAAACACTATGTCTGTATATATGCTAATGTAAATATTTATTCAAATCATATGCTATGTCGCTCTTCCAGGGAGATGCTAAATGCATTTCGTTGTCTCTGTACTGTACACTGACAATGACAATTAAAGTTGAATCTGAATTTGAATCTGAATCTGAATCAGATGCAAGTTTACACCCAAGAGAGTAACTCAGTGGAACAGGCAGCATTATCCTTCTGGATAGAAGGAATGGGTAATGTTTTAGGTCGTTTGAAGAAGGGTCTCGACAAAGGGAACGGATGTTCCCTCTCAAGATACTGTTTTAGTTTATTTGGTTTAATGCTATCATTAGCAACCATATTCACACAACATTACATTGCAGCCAGCTACTCATCAGTGCCACTGCACAGAGATCCAGGACTCATTAAAAAGGTTGGTAATGGCTCTTTTAGTCTCTGCATTGATTGGAATCTGCCACTTTACATTTCAAATATCTAACATCCAAGCACAAGACTGTCATTGGAAAAATGCTGGAATCCATTATTAATGAAGTAACAGCGGGACATTTAGAACATCACAGAACAACCATGTGAAGTTAACATGGATTTATGAAAGGAAACTCCCGTTTGACTATTTCAATAGAGACAGGGGGAAGAAATAGATGGATATTGTGGATTTCCAGAATGCATTTTATAAGTGTAAGGAGAAACCGCAGATGCTGGTTTAAACCGTAGATAGACACAAAAAGCTGGAGTAACCCAGTGGGTTCTGGATAGAAGGAATGGATAATAGGCAGCATCTCTGGACAAAAGGAATAAGTGACGTTTCGGGTTGAGACCCTTCTTCAGACTGAGAGTCAGGGGAAAGGGAAACAAAAGATATTGATGGTGATATTGAGAGATATGGAACAAGTGAATGAAAGATATGCAAAAAAGTAACAATGATAAAGGGAACAGGCCAAAGTTAATTGCAACCTAGGTGAAAACGAGTTACAGACAATGAGACTCAACCAGACGACTTTGAAGCTAGTACTGTGACTTGGATGGGTGAGGAACGGAGAGAGGGGGGATACCAGGGTTATTTGAAGTTACGGAAATCGATATTCATACCGTGGGTTGTACACTGCCCAAGCAAAATATGAGGCGCTGTCGCTTAAATTTGCGTTTGGCCTCACTCTGACAATGGAGGAGGCCCAGAACAGAAAGGTCTGCGTGGGAATGGGAAGGAGAATTAAAGTGTTTGTCAACCAGGAGATCAGGTTGGTTCAGGCGGACTGAGTGAAGGTGTTCAGCGAAATGATCTCCCAGTCTACGTTTGGTCTCGCCAATGTATAAGAGTCCAGATCTTGAACAATGAATACAGTAGATGAGGTTGGAGGAGGTGCAAGTGAACCTCTGCTTCACCTGATGGACTGTCGGGGTTCCTGGATAGATTCAAGGTAGGAGGTATATGGACAGTTGCAGCATCTCCTGTGGTTGCAGGGGAAGGTACCTGGGGAGGGGATGGGTTTGGGTGGGAAGGGCCGAGTTAACCAGGGAGTTGCAGAGAGAACAGTCTCTGCGTAAGGCGGAAATGGGTGGAGATGGTGAGATGTGGGATGCTGTTGGAGGTGGTGAAAATGACAGAGAATCATGTGCTGTATGTGACGACTGATGGGGGTGAAAGGTAAGGACCAGAGGGACTCTGTCCCTGTTGCGACCAGGGTGGATGGGCAAGAGCAGAGCTGCAGGGTACCGAGGAGACACGTGTTGACCCTAAACCTCACCTATTCCTTCTCTCCAGAGATGCTGTCTACCCCGCTGAGTTTCTCCAGCTTTTTGTGTTCATCTTACATTTGATAAGTACCACATGAAACGTGACTGTACAAGAGGGGAGCATATGACTTCTGGGGTATACATTGACATGAATTGGGGATTGGCTAATTGACAGAAAACAGAGAGATGGGTCACTTTTGCATTGGCAATCACTAATCAGTTGGGCATCTCAAAAATCAACTTCATATCAATTGAAGCACTATGTCACTGACATAGATAGAGGGACTGGATGTGCCTTAACCAAATTTGTTAAGACAAAAATAAATGTTTTGGCTGGTTGTGATGAGGATACAAAAACCTGCAAAGAGACATAGATAGTTTTTTTCAATTTTAGAGACATAGCATGGAAACAGGCCCTTTGGTCCATGCCGACCATCGAATACCCATTCACACTAGTTCTATGTTATCCTGCATTCTCATCCGCTCCCTACACATTAGGGGGAATTTTTTTTTACAAATCAACAAACCGGCACATCTTTGGGACATCGGGGAGACTAAGCGGAGGTTGGGCGATCATTTCGCCGAACACCTCCGCTCAGTCCGCAATAACCTACCTGAACTCCCGGTGGCTCAGCACTTCAACTCCCCCTCCCATTCCCAATCCGACCTCTCTGTCCTGGGTCTCCTCCATTGCCAGAGTGAGCAACACCGGAAATTGGAGGAACAGCACCTCATATTCCGCCTGGGTTGCTTGCGTCCGGATGGAATGAACGTTGAATTCTCCCAATTTTGCTAGCCCTTGCTGTCTCCTCCCCTTCCTTAACCCTAGAGCTGTCTCCTCCCATCCCCCCGCCCTCGGGCTCCTCCCCCTCCCTTTTTCCTTCCTTCTCCCCCCCACCCCCCATCAGTCTGAAGAAGGGTTTTGGCCCGAAACGCTGCCTATTTCCTTCGCTCCATAGATGCTGCTGCACCTGCTGAGTTTCTCCAGCATTTTTGTGTACCTTCGATCTTCCAGCATCTGCAGTTCCTTCTTGAACACATCTTTGGGATGTGGGAGGAAACTGGAGCACACAGAGGAAACCCACACGGTCACTGGGAGAACGTCCAAACTCTGCACAGACAACACCCCAGGTCAGGATTGAACCCGGGTCTCTGGCACTGTGAGGCAGCGACTCTACCAGCTGCGCCATTATGCTGCTGTAGGTTAAAGAAGTGGACAGGAAATCAACAGATGGAGCCCAATGTAGGGAAATAGAAGAATGAAAATTTAAAATGTATTATTTATCTGGATTAAATCTACAAACAATTAAGGCAGATAGGCATCTTTTGTGCTATGATAATGAGAAAACGAGGGACTCAGATTAGATATGACAGCATAAAACACGGTATCAATTATCCATTATGGTCTATCGGCAGATGGAGAAATTTGTAACCTTATGTAGCAATGTTACAAAATTTTGAGATTTAAAAAATCAAGTCTGCAATTTATCCCATCAGATAAAGCATAAACGAAGTTTAATTAGACACTTAATTCACTTTCATATCTTCAGTATTAAAAAAGTTATGGCCATTTTTGTACTCGGAAATTAGCATCTTGTTCCCTATTGCTTTTCCATTGACTTAACTCAAAAGCTGTGATCAAGGACAGTCAAAAGCCCATAATTTTCTTAAAACGTTATTATAGATTGAAGCATTCTGAAACAAATATGAACCAATCTTACTTGGATGACCTGAAATTAAAGCATATAATTAGTTAGTTACCTAATTGTAGCTAATTACAAAATTCAATTACTAGATCTAAACAACTATCCATTTCTTAAGAAAAGGTTGACATTTTTAAATAGCCTAAGTGTCCAAATAACATTCACACAAGAATTCACAATATAACATGATTTATAATTCACAATGCCAACTTTGCCCTCCTCAACACCAGGTCGCTCAACAACAAAGCCCTTGCCCTCCATGAACTAATCCTTGACAACACTCTGGACTTCCTTCTGCTCACTGAAACCTGGCAACAACCCAATGTCTTCTTCTCCCTCAATCAAGCATCCCCACCTGGATTTAATTACATCTCCAAACCCCGCCCCTCCCGCCATGGAGGTGGCCTCGCTGTTATTTTCAACCAGAACTTTCGGATCACTGAACTCACCCTCCCCCCAGTAGCATCATTTGAATTCCTCGCCTTTAAAGCCCTTTCCTCCATGACAGTCATCCTCATTTACCGGCCACCTAAACCAAACCCCTCCTTCCTATCTGACTTCACTGAACTCCGCACACTTGCCTCATCCCTCTCCCCACGTCTGCTGCTACTTGGTGACTTAAATATTCCCATGGACTCCCCCACCTGCAAGCTCGCATCTGAACTCGCCTTTTTACTTGACAACTTCTCTCTCACTCAACACGTCACCTTTCCCACCCATGACAAAGGTCACATCCTTGACCTGGTCTGCTCCACAAATCAACCGGTACTCGACCTCCATCCATCCCTCTTCCCCCTCTCTGATCATAATCTTATACGGTTCACCATCCCTTCTCCGACACTTCGCCCCCGCTTCCTCCGAGAAATCACCTTCCGTAATCTAAAATACATTGATCCCCACCATCTCTCTGACCTCCTCTCCACCACTGTCCCCCTGGACTCAACCTATATTTCACCTGATGATCTCACAAACCATCTCAACTCCACCTTGTCTACCTCCCTTAACACTATGGCCCCCCTCAAAACAAGAACCGTAACTTTCAACACATCTTCACCCTGGTACACACCTGCACTTCGTAAACTGAAACAGACTGGTCGCCGACTTGAGCGACTCACAAATAAATCATCTCTCACAGTCCACCATGAAGCTTACAAACTCCACCTCACTGACTACAAAGATGTCCTCATTGCTGCAAAATCTGCCTACCTCTCCTCCATATTCACCGACCCCTGCCTAAACCACAGAACCCTCTTCTCCACAGTGGGCAACCTCCTCAAGCCTCGAGCCAACACTCTCCCTCCCTCTACTCCGGATCTCTGCAACTCATTCCTCCAATTTTTCGCTGATAAAATCAGCACCATCTATCAATCTTTATCCCCTGTACCCAACTCCCCAGCATTTACTCCACCACCTACCAAGGCCCCTCCTTTCAACATCTCCACTGACCTCTTACCCCTCCTGCACACTGCTTCCTCTCCCAGTTTGACCTGGTCACCCCTATTGAAATCTCCAAACTCATCTGCTCTTCCAAACCCACTACCTGCTCCCTCGACCCTCTCCCCACTCCCCTGCTGAAGTCCTGCCTCCCCGTTCTCTGCCCCCTACCTCACTAATCTCTTCAACTCCTCATTGTCCCAAGGAATTGTCCCCTCCGCTTTCAAAACTGCTGCTGTCACACCAACCTTAAAGAAACTTGGTCTTGATCCCTCCTCTCTCATTAACTACCGCCCAATCTCAAACCTCCCCTTTCTTTCAAAAACCCTGGAGCGTATCGTTGCGTCACAACTTCATTCCCACCTCCTTGCATATAACCTACTTGAACCCCTCCAATCTGGCTTCCGCCCCCTCCATAGCACAGAAACTGCTCTCCTCAAAGTCCTCAATGACCTCCTCACCTCTGCTGACACTGATTCCCTCAACATCCTCATCCTCCTCGACCTGAGCGCAGCCTTCGATACAGTGAATCATTACATCCTGTTCACCAGACTCAAAGACCTCGGCATTGAACACTCTGCACTCAGCTGACTCCGTTCCTAAATTTCCAGCAGATCCCACTTCATCTCTCTCCATAACCACACCTCTGCTACAGCCACAGTCACTCAAGGCGTTCCCCAAGGCTCCGTACTTGGCCCCCTCCTCTTTATCATCTACATCCTCCCCCTTGTTCAGATACTCCGCCACTTCAACCTGGACTTCCACTGTTACGCCGATTACACCCAGATCTACCTCGGCACCAAATCCCCCAACAACCCCCCCCCCCCCCCCCCCCCCCCCCCCCCCCCCCCCCCCACCTCTCTCCCATATCAACTCCTGTTTGTCATCTATAAAAACCTGGATGCAACATAACTTCCTCAAACTCAACAGAGATAAGACAGAATTCCTCCTCATAGGCTCCAAATCTACACTCAGCAAAATCAATAACCCCACTCTCACCATCGACGGCACCACTATCTCCCCATCTCCCCAGGCCCGCAACCTTGGCGTGATCTTTGATTCCACCCTCTCCCTTGAGCCTCACATCCGCCATGTCATTAAAACCTCCTTCTTTCATCTCCGCAACATCGTCAAACTCAGACCCTCTCTCACACCTCCCGCTGCTGAAAGACTCATCCATGCCTTCATCTCCTCCCGACTGGACTATCACAACTCACTTCTCCTTGGCATCAGCTCCACCTACATCAACCGACTCCAACTGGTCCAGAACGCAGCCGCCCGACTCATCACCCACACCAAATCCTGGCATCACATCACTCCAGTCCTCAAACAACTTCACTGGCTTCCCATCTCCCACCGGATCACCTACAAAATCCTTATCCTCATCTACAAAGCCCTCCACCATCTGGCCCCCCCATATCTCACTGACCTCCTCTCCCCCTACCAACCCTCACGGTCCCTCAGATCCACATCAGCCGGACTCCTCTCCATCCACAAGTCCAACCTCCGCAGTTTTGGGGACAGAGCCTTCTCCAGGGCAGCTCCCAGGCTCTGGAACTCCCTCCCGCAACTGATCTGCAATTCCGTGTCCCTCACCATCTTCCAGTCCCGCCTCAAGACCCATCTCTTCACCTCTGCCTATCCTTAGCCCCACGTCCCCCTCCCTTTTCATCTGTGCATTAATTGCCTCATATTGTGTTTTGAATTGAATTCTGTCTTTACTTTGTGTACTAGTCATGTCTCTACTATTTATTTCATTCCCCTTACATGTTTTTCCTCTACCTGCTAAATTTTTGTAAGGTGTCCTTGAGACTCTTGAAAGGTGCCCATAAATAAAATGTATTATTATTATTATCTCAAAAATCAACGTCATATCAATTTAAGCACTATATCACTGACATAGATAAAGGGACTGAATGTGCCTTAGCCAAATTTGTTTGTTTTTTGTGTTTTTTTTAAATTTTATTAGAAGTTAATACAGCACAAAACAGTACAGTGGAACCTAATCTTAGGTGCCAACTATGTAATACCGTAATCCATTCTATGTACAACCTCTAGTTTTATGTTTTGAGAAGGAAGTTAGCAAGACAAGAAAAAGAAAACAATAGAAAGAGGAAAAAGTGGAAAAATAGATGGTAGAGAGTAGAAAAACGTGAAGTGTGTATATAAAAAATAAAAAAGGAAGAGAGAAAGTGGAAAGTAGAAATAGAAGAGAAGGCCCCTTAAAAGAGAATTTTTCAAATCTGTATTCGGAGATGCAGATCTATCCGCGTCATGAACTGAAATCAGCAATCTTTTTTACGGTACCGCTGCATCACATGATTCCAAAAAGTCGATGAAAGGAGACCAACACCATGGTAAGAATTGGTCAATATTATCTATGTAGTCGGAGTCTCATTTCTTCAAGAACGAGTGCTATGTCCATCATATTCCTAATCCACATTTTTAACAGTTTTGGTATGGTTGTATTTTTTTCCAAAATTTAAGTATCAATTTCTTTCCAATTATTTAACCCATAATTAAAAAAAACATTTTGATCTTTATTTAAATTGGTATCTTCTCCTATTATTCCAAATATAATCCATTCTGTTTTGGGTTCTATTCTTGACTTGAAAAGCTTTGTAAATATATCAAATATATCGCTCCAAAATTTATTCAACTTTGTACATCCTACAAATGAATGTGTTATATTAGCGTTTTGAAGTGATATATTTGATATATTTACAAAGCTTTTCTATTCTTGACTTGAAAAGCTTTGTAAATATATCAAATATATCACTCCAAAATGTATTCAACTTTGTACATCCTACAAATGAATGTGTTATATTAGCGTTTTGAAACAAACATTTATCGCATCTGGGGGAGAGACGTTTGGATAAAATTTATTCAACCTCGGAATTTTTTGAATAATATAGTCTATGTAATAATTTGAATTGAATTAACATATGTCTTGCATTAACAGAACAGTTATGTGTATTCATCAAATACTTTTCCCATCTATCCTTCGAGATCTTTATCATTAGCTCATGTTCCCAATCTTCCCTTAATGCTTCTTTGGAGGGTGATTGTCTATTGAATATATTATTATAAAAGTATGATATTAATTTTTGTGAATCAGCCTTAATATTCATTGCTTCTTCTAAAGGATCTAAAAATATAGTTTGAAATCTATGTGTATATTTCTTCATAAAGTCACATACCTGTATATATTTAAAATATTGATTATCCTTCAATTTAAATTTTAATTTTAATTGTTGAAATGATAACAGTTTGCCCACTTCATACATATCCCCTACTTTCCTAATCCCCAGTCTATCCCATTGTTGATATGTGTTGTCGATGAGAGAAGGTTTGAATGCGGGGTTGTTCAATAGTGGGGTTAGTACTGATAAATTATTTAATTTCAAGGATACTTTTATTTGTTTCCAAATTCTTATTATATTGTGAATAATTGGGTTCTTCTTATATATTATACTATTCAATTTTATCGGTGAGAGCAGGATCGTTCCTATATCGTGCAGATAGCACTCCTCTTTCTCCATTCTTATCCACTCCAACTGCTGAGTGGAACTATCCAGCTAGTACATTATGTTCTTAATATGCACTGCCCAGTAGTAATACATAAAGTTAGGTAATGATAAACCCCCAACTTCTTTAGATTTGCACAAATGCTTTCGTTGAATTCTATGTGTTCTGTAGTCCCATATAAAATTAGTGATAGTGGAATCTAGTTTTTTGAAAAAATATTTTGAAATATATATTGGGATCGCTTGAAACAAATATATTAATTGTGGTAAGAAAGTCATTTTTATAGCGTTAATTCTACCTATCAATGAGAGCGGAAGCGTTTTCCAAAATTTAATCGTATCATTCAGTTTATTTAATAGTGGTATAAAATTGGCACTAAATAATGATTTGTGTCTTCTCGTAATTTGAATACCCAGATACTTGAATTTTTCTGTTGCAATTTTGAAGGGGAATTTTAGTAAGTGTCTCGAATCCTGTGGTTTTAAAGACATAATTTCGCTTTTATTCCAATTTATTCTATATCCTGAAAAAGAGCCGAATTCCTCAATTAGTGTTAATAAGGTGGGTATACTCGTTTGTGTATTAGTAATATATAAAAGGATATCATCAGCATATAATGAAATTTTATTCTTTGAGTCCTTGGTGTTATATCCGTGAATATTCAGGTGATTTCTAATCCTTTCGGCCAGCGGTTCTATCATAAGGGCAAATAGCAATGGTGATAAGGCACACCCTTGCCTATTACCCCTTGATAAGTAAAATTTTGGAGATAGCGTATTGTTAGTTAATATTCTTGCCGTAGGTCTATCGTAAAGTAGTTTAATCCATCTAATAAAATTCTCTCCCGTATTAAATTTTTGGAGTACCTTGTATAAATACTGCCATTCTACTTGATCAACTGCCTTCTCTGTATCCAGCGTGACAACTTAAATATCTTCATTGTCCTCATTATGAGAGTAGATTAAATTGAAAAGCCTTCTCAAATTATTAAATGATTGTCTTTTGGGTATAAATCCCGTTTGATCCGTATTTATTAAATTGTTAATATAATTATTTAGCCTTCTAACTAGAATCTTTGCTAAAATTTTCTGATCCGTATTTAGAAGTGAAATAGCTCTATAAGAATCTGGTTCATCTAAATCTTTATCTTTTTTTTGGTATAAGCATTATTGTTGCTTCTGCTAGGGTTTCTGATAGTTTATTTTCAGTATAAGCCTGCATGTATAAATTGAATAATCTTGGTACGATTGACTCCTGAAATCTTTTATAAAATTCATTACTAGAACCGTCTGGTCCTGGGGTCTTCCCATTTTTCAGTGAGTTTATTATTTGTTTTATTTCTTCACTAGTAATCCGTGCTCCTAATTGCTCTTGTTCTAAACTATCCAATTTTGGGAGCTTGCAATTATCTAAAAAAATTGTAATTTTACTTATATCTGTCTTCATTTTAGATCTATATAAATTATGATAAAATTGGGCAAACCTCTTATTAATATCCTTAGGCAATGTTAGAAACTCACCCTTATCCGATTTAACTTTAGTAATAGTTTTTTCCTTTTCTCGTTGCTTCAGTTGCCTCGCAAGTAGTTTATGTGGCTTATCCCCAAATTCGAAGTGTGCTTGTTTTGTAATTTGGAATAATCTTATTACTCTAGCCGATAGTATTCTATTGACTTTATATTTCAATAAAGTTATCTTATTATGTTTATTTATGGTTGGGTCAGTTGCATTGTCCAGTTCTAATAATTTTATTTTCTGTTCTATCCGCTGAAGTTCTCTTTTATTTTCCTTATTTTGAAAACTTTGGTAAGAGATTATGACACCGCGAATATATGCCTTGAAGGTTTCCCATAATAGCGGTGCAGAAATACCCGGCGTGTCATTTATTTCGAAAAAAAGTTTTGTTTGTTCTTGTATATACTCATAACCCTGCGGGTTATTTAATATGTGTGAATTGAACCTCCTAAAAGGTTTTATACTCGGCATTCCCTCAATTTTAAGTATAAAAGTCAATGGTGAGTGATCAGAAATAATACTATTATGATATGATGGTTTATTCGTATACGGGATCAATTTTGTGTCCAATAAGAAATAGTCAATTCGCGAATAAGTTTTGTGAACTGATGAATAAAATGAGTATTCCCTACCACTTGGATTTGCTATTCTCCAAACATCAGCTATGTTATTATTTTTTATATAAGTATTTAAAAATTCACAGGTCTTAGTTTTAACAAGACGCTTCCCTAGCTTTATTGATTTATCTAAGTATGGGTCTATAACACAGTTGAAATCTCCCCCCATTATTATATTTTGAAAATTATGCTCTGCGATTAAATCTATTATTTTCCTAAAAAATTGTGGGTTGTCAAAATTAGGCGCGTAAATATTTATCATAGTTAATGGTGTATTGTAAATTTCTCCCATGACCATAACATATCTTCCCTCTTTATCAGATATGGATTTCTTTAATTTAAAAGGTATGCCCTTCCGAATTATAATGGCCGTGCCTCTTGCTTTAGAGGTGAATGAGGAGTAATAGGTTTGACCTATCCAATTTGGCCTTAATCAGATCTGAGTTTGTTGTTTCAAATGTGTCTCTTGTAGGAAAGCAATATCCATATTTAATGATTTTAATTGTGCCAGAATTTTACCCCTTTTAATTGGCTCATTCACACCTCTGATGTTCCAACTACAGAAGGTGAGACCTCCGATATTTATTCGACTATTATCTTGCATTGGCTATTATTACCAGACTGTATGATTCATGTGATGCAGCCAAGTACCTCAGAATCCCGAATCCAGAGTTGTCCTTCATAATTTCTACAGTAGTTCTACATCTCCTGACACTATTAAACATAATTAAGGGAAAGAGAAAAACATAACATAAAGTGTACATAAAAATTATTGAATCATACAACACATAATTGTGAATAAACAAAAAAAGTGAATGTAATTTATCAAAAAAGCGATAAATTACAAAAAAGCCACCTAAGGTAGCTAGATTTGTATTTAAATTGCCCTCCGTCGATGAAATTATGCACTGGGCCTTATCCCCCTATTAGAATTTGACCCAACGTTAGTCGGTTCCCTCTAATTGTTACCAAAATTATCATATCAGGTCATCGCTGAACAGTTTAAAATAGACTAAAATAAAAGGGAAGGTAGAAGATTTGGATTAAAATAAAAGTAATTATGGGTTAAAATACCTCGTCAAAAATTACACTTTTAATTTACCTGTATATTAGTTAATTCATTATTAGTATTTAGTATTGAAGTTCCGGTGGTGGCATGCTCTGCTAGCAGTCGCAAATTTTCTAGCTCCGCTGAAAAAAGCGCGATTTTACGCGTTAAAATCGGGTCTGGAGGTCGGGACCGATTTTAAAGACTTACCGGAGTTTCATGTCGCGGTGCTGATGACGTCATCAATAAGCGCCGTGGATTTAACGGAGGGAAAGTCATTTTAAATGAAAAACACATCTCCAGGTCAGAGCCCACAGAGGAAAGTGACAAAACACCTGCTGAAGACTCAGGAACATCAAGAAACTGCAAAACTGACCTCTGGAGTGGATTCTGGAATGGCTACACGATCTAAGACTGAGTTGACCACAAAAGAGAAAACTGAAATGGAGGAATTAAAGAACTCGGTAAGAGATTTGAAAAATGATTTGAAAGCTGGAAACTTAAATTTGATGGAAAACATACAATCCATTAATGCTGGTAATGAAAAAATACTTGCGGGCATTGGTGCTCTGCAAAAAAAAGTTGATGATGTGCAAGAAGAGCTAACGGGGAAAATTAATAAGGTGGCAGAAGAGTCCACAAAGATGTTTGAGGCTGTGCATGAAACTATTTCCGCAAATGCAACTGCAGTGAAAGATTTGGAAGCTGTTGTGGAAGAGATGGCTGGAGATATGGAGGCAATGAAGTTAGAACTAGACAGCCTCAAGAGCCAATTTACAAAAATATCTGATAAATGTGTTGACCTAGAAGCTCGCTCAAGACGTCAAAATATACGAATACGTGGAGTGAAAGAGGGAGCTGAGGGGGACAATGCTCGTGAGTTCACTGCCAATTTAATCAAACATGTACTCAATCTACCTGAGGCACCTGTAATTGAAGAAGCACATCGACTACCCAGATTTAAATCAAGATTTCAAGGAGAACAAGCCTACCCACGACAGATCATAGTCAAACTTCGGGATATCCCAACAGTGGAAGCGCTGATGAAAAAAATTAAACACGGAGAGAAGATGATGTATAGAAATGATTCTATTAAACTCCTACGGGACTACCCTTATGAGATTGTGCAAAAGAGAAGAAAGTTCTCACAGACCAGAGAAGCTCTTTACGGTGTCAAGGGCGTCATATGTGGAGTGTTTTATCCGGCCAGGATGCGTATTACTTTCAAGGGAATCTCAAAAACATTCACTAACCCGGTAGAATCCCTTAAATACGCTCAAGAAATCGTGGCCAAGGCAGCAACAAAAGAAGATTGATCACCAGACGTCATGAACAAATTAATGTGCTTATTTCCCCCAACAAGAATATTAGAAGAAAAGTGAAAAAAGTGAATAACACCAATCTTTAAAAATTATTATACGCAACAGATTTTCCACGAGACGTGTCTAGACATTATAATCTTCTCTTGAACATTGTGGAATCTAACTCAAGGACACTCTGTGCTCAAACGAGGAAAGACTGATAACATGAGAGTGACGATCTGCTGAGCTGAGAGAGAGCGAAAAACATCACATGGCTTACATAGTCTTACAAAGTATAGAGAATTATTAATAATTAATAATTAACAATACTAATACAGAAACTGAAATTGATAAAAATGTGTTATAACGCAGACAACACGGTAATTACATAGGTTCCGCAGCTCGAGTGGGGAGGGGAGGAGACTCAGGCACCTGGCACAATTCCAGGAGCCTGACTCTGGTTAACCCTTTCAGCGAACAGCTCACTTTTAACAATACTAAAACCAATTACAAATAGTTAAGAGATAAAGAGAGAGGAATATATGTAACTGAATACATGATTAGATTTGATAAGTCGGAATGAAACATATATATATATATATACTGCAATGGGGTGAAATAGAACTGATTTGGAAACGGTACCGACCCCCTAGGTATTGGGTAATAAAGGCAGTGGGGCTAACCTCATAACATCTACGCCGGAAGCGATATCGATGTCGTATCCCACAGACGAGTGGGCCACTCACTACGGTGTCGGAAACTCAGACACCGTACATTTATTTTATATACTTTTTTTTTTAATCACAATATGTCACATTCATGTGTTTTTTTTTCAAGGACAATCGCAGAGGGGAACTACCAAGGAAGTCTATAATATAAATGCTCCCAAAATAACCAGAGTCCTGAGGTATGGATGCACCATAATAAATAAGGTCATTAAAATTGGTAAAAATGTATGACGACAATCAAAGGAAAATGGGAGGAATCACACTATGTAGTTGGAATATAAGGGGTATTAATGAACCTATTAAAAGGGGCAAGATACTAGCTCAGTTGAAATCATACAACACGGACATTTTGTTTCTACAGGAAACGCATCTTAAACATCAAGATCAGACGAGACTGAGGGCGAACTGGATAGGCCAAACATTTCACTCTTCATTCACTTCCAAATCCAGAGGTACTGCAATTATTATTCGTAAAGGAATTCCATTTAAATCAAAGAATACTATTTCAGATAAGGAAGGGAGATACCTTATAGTAGCAGGAGAGATCAATAATACGCCAATTACGCTGGTAAATATATATGCGCCCAATTTTGATAACCCTCAATTTTTTAATAAAATTCTGAATATAATTGCAGAATTTAATTATCAAAATGTTATAATCGGAGGAGACTTTAACTGCGTTTTAGACCCTTATTTAGATAAATCGATGCAAAAACAAAAAGGTAATATGAAATCTAAAACCAGTGAACTCTTACATACATATATGGAAAACACAAATATAGCAGATGTATGGAGGATTGCAAATCCGACGGGAAGGGACTACTCGTTTTATTCAATGGTGCATAAAACATACTCACGGATAGACTATTTTCTTGTGGATACAAAATTAATTCCGCATACTATGAACCCTAAATACCACATTAATGCGATTTCAGACCACTCTCCGTTAACTTTTGTTTTAAAATTAGAAGGAATGTCTATGAATAAATCGTTCTGGAGGTTTAATTCGCAACTTTTAAAAGACCCACAAGGGAGTATATATCTAAAAAAACAGATGGACCTATTTTTTGAGATAAATGATACACCAGATATATCCCCCACGCTATTATGGGAATCCTTCAAAGCATTTATTAGAGGAGTCATTATTTCATTTCAAGCTTATCAAAATAAAAAGAATAAGAATGAACAAAGACACTTAGAAGAACAAATAAAACAATTAGATACAGATAATGCTAAAGATCCAACTATGGATAAACATAATAAAATCCTACTATTGAAATTCAAGCTAAATAAATTATTGTCAGAGAAAGTTATAACACTATTTCAAGTTACAAAACAAGAACACTTCGAATTCGGGGACAAATCCCACAAATTTTTAGCACGCCAATTGAAAAAACGGGAAAAAGAGAATGCAATACTAAAGATTAAATCAGATAGAGGGGAATTATTAACATTACCCAAGGATATCAATAAAAGATTTTCTCAATTTTACCAGAATCTATACACATCTAAAATGTCAATAGATAATAATAAAGTTTCAGAATTTCTGGAAAATTGTAACCTCCCACAATTAGAATTGAGGGAACAAGAGGAACTGGGAGCAACAATTACTTCTAAGGAGATAGAAGACACAATAAAAACACTAAAGAATGGAAAAACACCAGGACCAGACGGATTCAGTAATGAATTTTATAAAGCCTTTTACGACATAGTTACCCAACGATTACAGAAATGTATACATACGCTTTTAAAGAGAAAAGCTTACCCGAAACATTAGCAGAATCAACGATCACATTGATACTTAAAAAAAGATAAAAATGATAGAAGATAGACCAGGTTCATATGGAGCTATTGCTTTCCCTTTGAAATAGGGATTAAAAAATAATAGTGAAAACACTAGCCAGTAAGGGAAGCAGGTACGTTAGTAGACTAATAAATGGAGAATCAAACAGGATTTATACCTGGTGGACACTCATTCAATAATTTGAGACGTTTGCTTAACATAATGCACTCACATAAATCTCACGACAAAGTTATCTATCATCTCACTGGACGCAGAAAAAGCGTTTGATCAAGTAGGAATGGGATTATATGAAAAAGTATTGCGGCAAAAATTCCAATTGGGAGAAACTTCATCGCATGGATAAAACTATATATATAACACTTCCTATTCGGGGACAATATTAACTAATAATATATTATCCTCGAAATTTGAACTATCAAGGGGCAATAGACAAGGATGTTCAATTATCACCGCTGTTATCAGATAGAGGGTAATTATTAACCTTACCCAAGGATAATAAGAAAAGACCCGGCTTTATGGTTTAATACAGAATCTATCAAAGATCTAAAATATCAATATATGCCGAGGTTTCAGTATTTCTGTACATCACAAAACCTCCCAAATTAGAGTTGAGGCCAAACAATTAAAGGAATTGAGAGACTTTGGATCCTTCTCAGGAGATAGAAGACATTGGATAAAAAGTGAAATTATGTCGAAAAAACCAGGACCAGACGGATTCATCTCCGAAAATTTCCTTTTTAAAATAGCTACAGAAAAATTCAAAATATTTGGGAATTGAAATTACTAGCAAAATTACCAGGATATGTTTTAAAGCCAATTATAATCACTTACTCAAGAAATTAAAAAATCTGAAAAAATATAGAAAAACAGGCTTCCGATAGTCCTTAATAGGTTAAATAAATGCTATTAAAATGATAGCGAAAATCCTATACCTATTTCAATCAATACCTATATATCTAATAAAAAGTTTTTCAAACAGGATTGGACTAAGAGACATTACATTTTTATATTTGAACGTTTGCTTAACATAATGCACTCACATAAATCTCACGACCAAGAGTTATCTATCATCTCACTGGACGCTCAATAAACGTTTGAAAAGAGTTGGGGGATTATAGCGCTAAAGTATTTTAAAAATTCCAATTGGGCAGAAAATCATTAAAAATATATATAACACCTACGGCTAGAATATTAACTGCCCAGCATCCTCGGACTGGATGGTAATGGAAAAAGGGGCAATAGCTCCCCGAGTAATATGGAGCGACTATCCTCTCACCAATAAATTTGAATAATAAAAAAAAAACCCTTGCTGAAAAACTAAGAACACACCCGGATATTTATGGTTAAAAACAAAATATTCAAAGAATACAAATATCCGCATATGGAAACTAATGTAAAACAGAAACCAAAATTAGTAACCAAACCTATCTCTTTTAATTGAATAGTTTGGATCCTTCTTAGTTTATACCATCAATCAACAAAGGTCATTTATACAATGGGAAAAATGGGAATGACTCAAAACGCTCCGAAAGATCTGTAAAATAGCTTGGGAAAAAATTACTATATTTTTGAAATTACTAGAAATTACTGAAATATAATTTAAAGCCAATTATAACCAATATTTTAAATATCTTGAATATTCGTGATTATCTGAAAAAAATACACAATAGACTATCATAATATGCCTTCCGACTTATTGGATGAAGCAATGAAGACAAAGGCGGAATCAGCTAATCTAATACCTCGTACCTATATAAAAAGTTTTTTTAAACATAAAATACCCACAACAGATGGAATTAGAAGAGATTGGGAACAAGAATAGCTATAAAAATCTCAAAAAGAGAGCTGGGATAATCATTTAGAATCATTTTACTACAGGTTGCTCATCTAGCGCTCAAAAACATTTTATAGATTATATTATTGGGCAAAAAAAATTAAAAAAATCTTCCCTAATGTTTCACCAATCTGTGATAAATGCCTGTGTCAAGATGGCTATGGAATAGGGGCACTGCTTTTGTTTTTTGTACAAAAATCCGAAAATCTGGTACCAAATATTTGAATAACAAAAAAAATTAATAAAAATCCAATTATGGTACCAAAACCAGAACATGGATTATTTTTGGAATATCGGAAGGTAACCCTGAACTAAACGTGTTTAATAGAAGAATTTATTTAATTACGGGCTAATCAATCATAAAAAAAGCTTATACTTAAATTCTGGAAAAAATGCGCCCACACCAACAATAAAAATGTGGGAATCAAATATGTTTGAAACATTACATCTGGAATTTGAGATGAGATTCCTCTTAGCAGGTAAAGCAGACCAATTCCAAAAGATGAGGTCTATGTTTCTGGACCTATTACAAGTATGAGGTGGAATAGAAATTTAGATAAATCAATAAATAAATACATGGTATCAGGACCTGGTAACGGGAGGTAAAACAACAAAAACAGACTTGGTTAGTAGTACACTTTCTGCGGAGTATAATGTTATAATAGAGAAATTGTTACTATTTTCTTTTTCTTTCTTTTCTAGGGTCTACTTTCTCACTCAAAAGAGAGCTGGGATAACTTCTTTTCTAAGGGGCTTTCTTTTCCCAACACCCTTGCACTTCACGACTCTTGCGCATTCAATTTCTTTACTTCTATCTTTATTATTCAAAGACTAAATTAAAAAAAATCTGTAATGGTTCAAAATCTGTGATAAATGCCTGTAAGAAGTTGTGTAGCGCACTCTTTTTTTTTGTACAAAAATCCAAAAATTCTGGTATGAAATATTTGATTTAGTTTTCAAAATTAATATGTAAAACCTCCCCAAAACCCGGAATGGATTATTTTGGAATATCAGAAGGTTAGTATGGACAAACGTGTTTCAAAGAATTGGTTTAATTTAATGGGTAATTGGATAATAGGTCATATATTGTGGAAAGATGCGCCCATATCAATGGCCATGTGGAAATCAAATATGGTCTGAAAGTTCTCCGTGCTGAAGGATGAGATTACGAGCTAGCGAAGCAGACCAATTCCAAAAGTGCGTCAGGTCTAGTTTTTCGGGACCTATTACAAGTATGAGGTGCAATAGTAATTTAAATAAATCAATAAATAAATACATGGTATCAGGACCTGGTAACGTAAAAAAAAAAGTTTCACAGATAAAATGGCTATTATTCTGTTCCTCCTTGAATTTTGTTTAAAATCTCCTGGGCGTATTTGCAAGCAGAGTCCGGGTCCGTGAATGAGCGTTGCTTGCCCTTAAACGTAATTAGCATTTTTGCTGGATAGATCACGCCATAACGAACTTCAGAATGTCCATATAAAATACTGCTTGCCCTTTTAAACTCGCGTCTTTTTGCCAGAATTTCCCGAGGATAATCCCTGTAGAATCTTAAGATATTATCAGCGAATGTAAAATTTTCTCCATAGGTTATCTTCTTTAATAGAGTTTCCACAGTTGAAATATCTAGAAACTTTACAATAATTTGTCTTGGTGTAGCATTATCATGTTTTTGGAAGCGACCCACTCGATGAGCCAGATCTATCTTTGGTTTTTCAGGAAGTTTGAAAACATCTTTAAGTAGATTAGTAATAAAATCACGCATTTGAAGGCCGTGTTCAGCACCCTCTTAAACTCCTACTATTCTCAGATTTTGCCTCCTTGACCTGGCCTCTAAATCTTGACATTTCTCATTCAGTTTATTCGTTAACTCCCAATTCGTATCGTGTTGTTTTTTCAGACCTGTTATTTCTTGGCTCATCTGTTCCATCTCACCCTCCATTTCTTCCATCGATTTTTCCGTGTCTGTTAATTGCTTCAGCAGGGTGTCATGTTTGTTGTTATAATCTCTCCGCATACTTTCCATTTCCTTCGCTGTGCTGGACTCCAAATCTTTAAACTGCTGATTCAGGGCTACATAAAGCTCTTTTACTTCGCCGCAGCTATTATCAATTTTCTTAGAAAGATTGCCCTCCATAGTGGAGAAGTTATTCTGAATTGTAGAATTCATTTTGGCAAATTGCTTCTGAAGATCTTTAGTAATGTTTTTAAGAATATTAGCTCTTACCATTTCTTCCCAGCTTTTCATTTCTTTTTCCTTTGTATCACTTCTCGCAGCCATATCGCTTGTAGGTTGTTGAGGTTCCAGCTCCTCTTCCAAACTTTCAAACGTGGGTTCAGGGGTGGTTTCAAGCTCATCCAGAGCTTTTTGGAGCTGGAAACTGATTGTAGTCTTCTTGGGTCCTCTCTGACCTCTTCTCTTTCTCATCCAGTTTTTACGATAAGATTGTTTTAAATCCCAAATCCACCAGTACCGTTTGATGGAGTCAGTACCCTTGACGTTCAGCAAACCTGATAAGAATTTTTAACTCGATCCTGGCATGGGAGTCGACTTTAAATACGATTTGTCTGGAGGAGAGCTCAGTGCAGCTGCCTTCACTGCTTCATAGTCTCGGAAGTCCCATGGTCACTGGGAGAATGTGCAAATTCTGCACAGACAACATCCCAGGTCAGGATTGAACCCGGGTCTCTGGCACTGTGAGGCAGCAAAGTGGACAGGAAATCAGCAGATGGAGCCCAATGCAGGGAAATAGAAGAATATCCACTTAAGAATGAAAAATTAAGAAGGTATTATTTATCTGGATTAAATTTACAAACAATTAGGGCAGACAGGCATCTCTCGTGCCATGATCATGAGAAAATGAGATGCTCAGATTAGATATGACAGCATAAAACAGGGTATCAATTATCCATTATGGACTATCGGCAGTCGGAGAAATTTGTAACCTTATGACTTGACGTATCCCACATTTTACCATTACTATCAACTATCATTACAATCATACATGTAAACAACGTGGATGAGAATGTAGATGGATAGGTTAGTACATTTTCGGACATGATAACAATTAATATTAGATAGTGAAGAAGGTTGTGAAAGGATTAGAGGGACATAGATCTTTGTGTGAGCTCATGCATTTTGGGATGTCAAATACTAATAGCACACATGCAGTGATTAGCAGTGATCATAGGACAGATAATGTACAGAGGAATCTAAGGCACCAGCTCTTAAGTCCTTAAAAATGGCAACACAGGTTGATAGAATAGTGAAGAAGGCATTCAGTATGCTTGGCTTCATGGGCCAAGGAATGTGTATAAGAATTGGGATGTCATGTTGCAGTCATACGAAGCATTTGTTAGGCAACACTTAGGGTACTGTGTGTAGTTCCGGTAACCACACTAGAGAGGGAATGAATAATTGTCGGAAGGAACTGCAGGTGCTGGTTTACACCGAAGATAGACAAAATACTGGGGTAACTTAGCAGGACAGGCAGCATCTTTGCAGTGTAGGAATGGGTGATGTTTTGGGTTGAGACCCTTTTTCAGACAAGTCTGGCCTGTCCCGCTGAGTTACTCCGGCATTTTGTGTCCATCACAGGAGGAATGAAGCAGCATGTGAACGCATGCAGAAGAGAGTCAGCGGGATATTGCCTGTAGTGGAAGATTATAAGGAGAGAGTTCATAGGCTGAAATATAGGAGTTTGAACGATAATCTTATTGTGCTTTATAAAATTATGAGGGGTGCACATAGGTTAGATAGTCATCATATATTTTCTAGGGTGGGGGAGCAAAGAATGTGGGCATAAGTTTAAGAAGTTGGAGAAATTTAAAGGGGGCTTGAGGGGTGATTTTTTACCATGCACAGAATGGTGGCTGTATCGAACGAGATGCTGGAGGAAGTGGCAGAGACAGTGGAAACCACATTGGACCGGAAAGGACCAGAGGGATATGATCCTACTGTGGGCAATGGGGCTTAGCATAATAGGCATTAGGTGTGCATGAACAATTTGGGCCAAAACACTCATTTATTTGCTGTATGACCCTGTGCCTAGTGGGGTGAGCAGGACATGCTGGGATATGCCACCAGGCACATCCAAAATGAGTCCCCCACCTCCACTCCACACAAAAGCATGTTGTTCATACAATGAAGATGATTTCAAGTTGATTGTAATGGTAGAATGAGGGATATGCCAGGCCATAAGGTTACACATTCCTACTGCTGCTAAAAGTCCAAGTGCCTTATGGATGTCCAATTCTGAGCTCAGATCTGCACTGATCTATCCCATTTAGCAGTCATGCCAAACTTTCTCACGCATAGCCAAAAACTGATCAAACATTTGGACGGACACCCCATATTTTAAGATAGTATGATCAATGATTTTGATAATTCTTTCCAAATATTTTGTGTTTTCTAAACATTTTATTTTTACTTTGCAGATTATTAATCACAAAATTAAAGCATGGAATAAAAATGAGATTATAGAATTGAACACAAAATTAAAGCTTCAAACATAAATCATATCAAACTTAATTAAAACATTCGATAGAAAATAAATCAGAGTCTTGAATAAAAATCAAAGTCTTGAATAGAAATCTAATGCTCCTACTGGTCTAGCTCTCCCAGCTTCCCAGCTGTTATCAGGCAACTGAATCTTCCTACCACATCCAGAGAGCAGTGCTGGACTACTATCTACATCATTGGTAACCCACGAACTCCCATGTTCGGATTTTGCTGGCTTTACCTTGCACTAGTAATGGATCAATTGTAATCTTGTATTGTCTTTCCACTAAGTGGATAGCATGCAACTAAAGCTTTTCACTGTACCTTGGTACACGTGACAATAAACAAAACTAAACTAAAATAAACTAAACTAAACTATCCTCCTGCCCTTGTGCGCTAAAACTTGCCCAACATCAGTAAGGCTCTGCGACAAAACTTTTGCTGGAATTTTCCAATTTTCCAATTTTTCAAAATATATTTTAGACAGCCTCATGGCCCAGTTTTAATCCTTCGTGGCCCAAGATTAGCACAATCCTCGTCTAACATATGCCTTCCTCCCACAATCATTTGCAGATTTACTCCAATTACATAATAATTTACTTTTTCATTCTTACTTCTTCAGTGAAATAGATAGCTCAGCAATTTCACTGCTAGAAAATCCAATCCAAACTGTGCAGTCTGAGTTGTGGCACTTGGAGGTCAATCATTTAAGTCCCAGGGCTGTGAGGATTACTTAGGGCAGTGAAACATACAAACATCATTAGCTGTTTTATCCGTCCAGCCAAAGGTGTCCAGAAGACAATCCATTGCATCTTTCTCGTGTGTTCCCTGCCATCAGGGAAGCCAGCCATTTTCATGCAACATCAAGAAACAGTTTTCAGCACTGAATGTAAAAAAACGGAATTGTGGTCAATCACTTTCCCAGATCACACATCAACTTGCCCATTGACATCACTTGATATCGACAGACTGGAGATAGACACAAAATGCTGGAGTAACTCAGCGGGACAGGCAGCATCTCTGGAGAGAAGGAATGGGTGACGTTTCGGGTCGAGACCCTTCTTCAAACTGAGAGTCATGGGAAAGGAGGACACAGTGATAAGGGTAAGGTGTGAAAACGAGACATCAAAAGAGACGTGGATCAAGGAAATGTTGAATAGTTCATTGTTAGCTAAGAATAGGTGACAACAAGCATATGGGCATTGCAATGTGATGCAGCGCGTAATGTCATACATAATAAATTGAATGGGTAGCATATCCCTTTAATCAGTCTGAAGAAGGGTTTCGGCCCGAAACGTCGCCTATTTCCTTCGCTCCACCCGCTGAGTTTCTCCAGCATTTTTGTGTACCTTCCCTTTAATCTAAGTTACTCCCGAATGAAACATTTTAACGTTGTGGCTCTTAGATCGAATTAACGACTCCAAGTATATCTAGATTAAACTATAACCCAATGCCCCTATCCCCGCCACTAGCATTCCTCGGGTTGCAAGGCTTGGAAGGAATGGTCCTCTAGCATCTTTGATTGGAAGCGGCGGGTGACAGGCGCGACTGGGAGATTGGTAAACCATGGCCATGGACACAGTTGAGATGTTTGCCAGTGACTCCGGCTGAGAGAGAGAGTGTAGGTGACTTCCGTGTGGGACCGTGTCTGCAACCACGCCAATGCCACAATGCGTGGAACCTGTGGCGTGTGTGTCTGGACTGTGACCATCAACAAAGGCAATTCCGACGCAAGCTCTTCCATGCGAGACGCTGCCGTCGGCCGCTCTGCACCCGCCCAGCGGCTTGGTTCAGCAGGAGCTAGCTAGCTCTCTCTCTCTCTCTCTCCACCTTGCTGAGAGCCGCCGGGGTTGGGTTACAAAAGGAAGCGGCGTCTTGGCGCTGGCGGGGACCGATGTGGAAACTGGTGGCGTCCAAGATCAGAAGGTTCCCTTGGATCTCCAACGTCGCCATGTACGCCACTGCCTTCACAGCTGGGGACGTGGCCCAACAGAATCTGTTCAAGAAGGAACCGCTGGACTTGAAACGGACACGGAATGTCACCACTCTGGCGCTGACTTTCCACGGCAACTTCGTCTACCTGTGGCTGAAGGCCATGGAGAACGTATTCCCCGGCGCCAGCATGGGCAACGTCCTGCGCAAACTGGTGTGCGACCAGCTGATCGCCACCCCCACCGGCATCAGTGCCTACTACATAGGTATGTATGTATGTATGTATGTATAGTATAGTTTAGTATGTGCCACCCTGCCTGCCTGCCTGCCCCGCGGGGATCGTGGACAAGGCATGATTCATACATGCCCCCCACTTGTCGACAATGTAACTGGACGAAGCTAAACCTCAACCAAATGATTCGGAAGGGTCTCCACCCGAAATGTCACCTGTCCATTTCCTCCAGAGATGCCGCCTGACCAGCTGAGTGACTCCAGCTTTTGTTCTCTATCCAAGTGATTAACATATCTATTAATCCAACCATTCAAATAAACAGGAAGGAACTGCAGATGCTGGTTTACACCGAAGATAAACACATGTTGGAGTAACTCAGCGGGTCAGGCAGCATCTCTGGAGAGAAGGAATGAGTGATGTTTCGGGTCGAGACCCTTCTTTAGGGTCTGTTTTGAAATGTATATGAGCGTGAACCACTCTGGCAGAAATAAGTACACCAAATCTTCTCACATTTCCTTAAACTACTGACATCACTAAAATATCCTGGCAGCAAAATCAGTTTGCATGACTGGCTGTGTTGCCATTATTTTAAAACAGATCTTGTAAATCATTTAATTGGGTGTTAATATTAACACCGAAGGTAAAATAGTAGACAGACAAGTATACAGGTTATTATAACTGAGCGGGGTGCAGGTTACCAGTCAGCGCCTGTTACTTTAATTCCACTCTCAGAGTCCAGAACCAGGGGCCATAGTTTAAAAATAAGGGATAAGCCATTTAGAACGGAGATGAGGAAAAACATTTTCACACAGAGGGTTGGGAATCTGGAATTTTCAGCCTCAGAAGGTAGTGGAGGCTGGTTCTCTGGATGCTTTCAAGAGAGAGTTAGATTGAGCTCTTAAAGATAGTGGAGTCTGGGGATATGGATGGGGAGAAGGCAGGAACAGGGTACTGATTGGGGATGATCAGCCATGATCACAGTGAATGACGGTGCAGGCTCGAAGGGCCGAATGGCCTACACCTGCACCTATTGTCTATTGTCAGTCTAATCTAGCTGTTTTCTTCCTCGTTCTAGATGCATGTGGCTAGATGCAGGAAGATTGTTCCCGATGTTGGGAAAGTCCAGAACAAAGGGTCACAGTTTAAGGTTAAGGGGGAAATCTTTTAGGACTGAGATGAGGAAAACATTTTTCACACAGAGAGTGGTGAATCTCTGGAATTTTCTCCCGCAGAAGGTAGTTGAGGCCAGTTCGTTGGCTATATTTAAGAGGGAGTTAGATGTGGTCCTTGTGGCTAAAGGGATCAGGGGGTATGGAGAGAAGGCAGGTACAGGATACTGAGTTGGATGATCAGCCATGATCATATTGAATGGCAGTGCAGGTTCGAAGGGCCGAATGGCCTACTCCTGCACCTATTTTCTATGTTTCTATGCTATGTTCACCTCCCCTCGACACATCGCAGCCTCTGGGATTCAACACCAGAGTTCCAGCGCCCATCAACCATCAACAACCTTCTGCACTCACTGCCCTCCACTCCCTGCACCATCCCCACACTTCCCAAACATCCCACTTCATCGCTCACCTGTGTTTTACTGTGGCCAATTAATGTGGTAACATCGTGGAAACACCAGAGGAAACCGGAACAGCCGGAGGAAACCCACAGAGTCACAGAGAGAGTGTGCAAACTCCACACAGACAGCACGGCAAGCTAGGATGGAACCCAGGTCTCTGACGCTGTGAGGCAGCATCTCTATCAGAACTAAATGGCAATAATCATCTATTAGGTCGTGTACCTCATCTATGCACCATTCCTGTCTCCCTTTGCTGATATTTTAGATGTCATTTTTCTCCTTTTTATATCCCTCATACTTTTGTTAGACACTGCCTTAAGTCTGAAGAAGGGCTCCCACCCGAAACATCACCCATTCCTTCTAACCCGAGAAACCCGCTGAGTTACGCCAGCATTTTGCATCTATCTTTGGTTTAAACCAGCATCTGCAATTCCTTCCTCCACTGTAATCACCCCTCTCAGCCACTACAGCTCATGTGGCATCAACCTGATCTCCAGCCAGCAGGGAGTCTCATTTTTGTCCTCACCAACCCTTCTCCCTTTCTTCTCAATGTACTATCTGTCGGGAGTTCATCAACCTGATCTATTCCTCTCTCCACAAAAGCTATTAAAGAATTCCACCATTTTGAATTGTGATGTCAGACCTCCAGCATTTGTAGTTCCTTCTCTGCATAATATTCAACGTAGTGACAATTTCCTAAAAAGAAAACCGGAGGAGTTTCTAAACTGTTTATACAACTGTTCCTTGTGCTTGTCTTCTTGTATTTTTGCTCAGGTATGAGTATTCTGGATGGGAAACAAGATATCTTTGCAGATTGGAAGGACAAATTCTGGAGCACGGAGAAGGTAAGCAGGAAGAGCTGGTCCATGAAACAGCTTAGCATGGATTGAGTCAAAGAACTGACGTATCATAGAGTCATACATCTCTACAACAGGCCCTTCAGCCCACCTCATCCATGCTGACCATGATGCTCCATCAAAGAGAATCCCGTTTACCCACGTTTGGCCCTTATCCCTCTCAATCTTCCCTAACATTTTGGTCACATTCATCTCTTTTTGACAATTTCTTTTTTCCAAAGGTTAATAATTTTCTTATCTTTCTCCTCTCCTCTCATTACAGTCTGTCATCATTAACGTGTAGTACGATATGTAATTAATATTTTCATGAATTCAAGATGAGATTGGGAAATCACTGGCCTTTAAATTCTAATTCATAATGCAACATTTTTATATGCTGTGCCAGAATCTTTAGCAAAGAACACAATCACAGAAGGTTTGGCAATCGCTTCGCCCAACACCTCCACAGAGTTTGCACTAACCAACCTAATCTCCCGGTGGCTCAGCACTTCAACTCCCCCTCCCATTCTGAATCCGACCTCTCTGCCCTGTGTCTCCTCCATGGCCAGAGTGAGCCCTACCACAAATTGGAGGAGCAGCACCTCATATTTCGCTTGGGTAGTTTACACCCCAGCAGTATGAACATTGACCTCTAATTTCAAGTCCTTGCTTTCTCCCCTCGTTCCCCTCCCCTTCCCAGCTCTCCCACAGCCCACTGTCTCTGCCTCTTCATTTCTTCCCCCCCCCCCCCCCCCCCCCCCCCCCCCCCCCCCCCATAGAGGTGAGCTGTAGAGGCTTTGCAGGGCACTCACTGTGCAAAGTCCTCAATCAGTTGGGCATTACGCGGCTGGCAAAGAAGAGGGCCATTCAATCCGCAAGCAAAGCCGCAGGGATAGCCACTAGGTGGTTTTGGATTAAGAGGGCTGATCCATGGACGGTTGCTACTGGGACGCAAACCGGGGCCTGATCAACCCCGGCTGGGTCGCCTGGGTGAGGGTGTCTGATGTTGTGAGACCCGAAACACCCGATGACCCCAGGTCACATCACTGAGGATGCGTCCCAGCACATCTAGAAGTATCTTTCACACTCATTATGGATCACTTCTACACCATTCCTGTGAATGTTTTCATAGCCCGTGATAATCTGTCCAAACAAAGTGATAATCTGCCTGAGGCAAATCCTGCAGCACTCAATTAAATCCACAACCCCACTTTATTGAATCCTCACTGCTCAGCCTTTTCAGCACCGATTCTCTCCCCACCCTTTTCCTCCATTCCCTCTCCATAGTAAAAAGGAATTGTGGAGAAAGACCTTTATGCAAGTTTATGCAAGGTGGTACGGTGGCGCAGTGGTAGAGCTACTGTTTTACAGTGCCAGTGACCCGGGTTCAATCCTGACCACGGGTGCTGCCTGTATGGAGTGTACCTCCTCTCCGTGACCAGAGTGAGTTTTCTACGAGATCTTCAGTTTCCTCCCACCCTCCAAAGACGTACAGATTTGTAGGTTATTTGGCTTGGTGCAAGTGTAAATTGTCCCTAGTGTGTGCAGTGTAGTGTTAATGTGTGGGGATCACTGGTCGGTGCGGACTCAGTGGGCTGAAGGACATGTTTCTGCGCTGTATCTCTAAACTAAACTAAATTAAAATAATAGCCTTGTGCATGATAGAATACGGTATCCCAGTGCAGCACTGCTTTAATTTATGTTCTTACATACTGGAGAAATCTTAGACCAATGTAAAATGTAAAATATGTCAAAATGTAAAATATTTCCAATCAATCTAAAATATTTCTATTGTCCCACTATAATCTCATTAAATTGTGCAGGATTATTCTTGTTCAGATGTAATTAACCATTCATAATGTTACTATACCACCTGGCAGGCCCACAGAGCACCATACCCTTCGACCCACAAAGTCTGTGCTGAACAAGTCTGTTTGTTTTGACGCCAAGACAACTCTATCCGCATGCCCATAATCCATATCCACCCATTCCTTTCATATCCATATGACTATCCAAAAGTCTCTGAAATGCCTCCATCACCACCCCCAGCAGCGTTTTCCAGTCACTTACCACATTCTGTGTAAAAGAATTAGCCTCGCGGTATGAACAATGAATTATTTTACTTCTTCCTTTCCAGAGCCTCCCTCCCCCACACTGGTTCAAAATGTTCCCTTCTCGGATTGTACAATCCCCTTACTGTTTCAAGAAACCCTCTTGGATATGTTTAACAAATTCAGCTCCACTGAGCAATATATAGGGGCGACACGGTGGTGCAGCGGTAGAGTTGCTGCCTTACAGCACTAGAGACCCGGGTTCAATCATAGAAACATAGAAATTAGGTGCAGGTGTAGGCCATTCGGCCCTTCGAGCCTGCACCGCCATTCAATATGATCATGGCTGATCATCCAACTCAGTATCCCGTACCTGCCTTCTCTCCATACCCCCTGATCCCCTTAGCCACAAGGGCCACATCTAACTCCCTCTTAAATATAGCCAATGAACTGGCCTTGACTACCCTCTGTGGCAGAGAGTTCCAGAGATTCACCACTCTCTGTGTGAAAAAAGTTCTTCTCATCTCGGTTTTAAAGGATTTCCCCCTTATCCTTAAGCTGTGACCCCTTGTCCTGGACTTCCCCAACATCGGGAGCAATCTTCCTGCATCTAGCCTGTCCAACCCCTTAAGAATTTTGTAAGTTTCTATAAGATCCCCTCTCAATCTCCTAAATTCTAGAGAGTATAAACCAAGTCTATCCAGTCTTTCTTCATAAGACAGTCCTGACATCCCAGGAATCAGTCTGGTGAACCTTCTCTGCACTCCCTCTATGGCAATAATGTCCTTCCTCAGATTTGGAGACCAAAACTGTACGCAATACTCCAGGTGTGGTCTCACCAAGACCCTGTACAACTGCAGTAGAAACTCCCTGCTCCTATACTCAAATCCTTTTGCTATGAAAGCTAACATACCATTCGCTTTCTTCACTGCCTGCTGCACCTGCATGCCTACTTTCAATGACTGGTGTACCATGACACCCAGGTCTCGCTGCATCTCCCCTTTTCCTCTCTCTATCCACATCAATACTGAACCCCCAATGCCGTGTACTTTAAGTTTGTATACTAATCTCTTATGTGGGACTTTGTCGAAAGCCTTCTGGAAGTCCAGATACACCACATCCACTGGTTCTCCCCTATCCACGCTACTAGTTACATCCTCGAAAAATTCTATAAGATTCGTCAGACATGATTTACCTTTCGTAAATCCATGCTGACTTTGTCCAATGATTTCACCACTTTCCAAATGTGCTGCTAGCAGTTTCCCCACTACCGACGTTAGACTAACTGGTCTGTAATTCCCCGTTTCTCTCTCCCTCCCTTCTTAAAAAGTGGGGTTACATTTGCTACCCACCAATCCTCAGGAACTACTCCAGAATCTAAAGAGTTTTGAAAGATTATTACTAATGCATCCACTATTTCTGGAGCTACTTCCTTAATACTCTGTGATGCAGCCTATCTGGCCCTGGGGATTTATCGATCTTTAATCCATTCAATTTACCCAACACCACTTCCCGGCTAACCTGGATTTCACTCAATTCCTCCAACTCCTTTGACCCGCGGTCCCCTGCTATTTCCGGCAAATTATTTATGTCTTCCTTAGTGAAGATGGAACCAAAGTAGTTATTCAATTGGTCCGCTATATCCTTGTTCCCCATGATCAACTCACCTGTTTCTGACTGCAAGGGACCTACATTTATTTTAACTAATCTCTTTCTTTTCACATATCTATAAAAACTTTTGCAGTCAGTTTTTATGTTCCCTGCCAGTTTTCTTTCATAATCTATTTTTCCTTTCCTAATTAAGCCCTTTGTCCTCCTCTGCTGGTCTCTGAATTTCTCCCAGTCCTCCGGTATGCTGCTTTTTCTGGCTAATTTGTACGCATCATCCTTCGCTTTGATACTATCCCTGATTTCCCTTGTTATCCACGGATGTACTACCTTCCCTGATTTATTCTTTTGCCAAACTGGGATGAACAATTTTTGTAGTTCATCCATGCAGTCTTTAAATGTCTTCCATTGCATATCCACCATCAACCCTTTTAGAATTAATTGCCAGTCAATCTTGGCCAATTCACGTATCATACCCTCAAAGTTACCTTTCTTTAAGTTCAGAACCATTGTTTCTGAATTAACAATGTCACTCTCCATCCTAATGAAGAACTCAACCATATTATGGTCACTCTTGCCCAAGGGGGCACGTACAACAAGATTGCTAACTAACCCTTCCTCATTACTCAATACCCAGTCTAAAATAGCCTGCTCTCTCGTTGGTTCCTCTACATGTTGATTTAGATAACTATCACCATACATTCCAAGAAATCCTCTTCCTCAGCACCCCTGCCAATTTGATTCACCCAATCTATATGTAGATTGAAGTCACCCATTATAACTGTTTTGCCTTTGTCGCACGCAGTTCTAATTTCCTGGTTGATACCATCTCCAACTTCACTACAACTGTTAGGTGGCCTGTACACAACACCCACCAGCGTTTTCTGCCCCTTAGTGTTTCGCAGCTCTATGCATACCGATTCCACATCCTCCAAACTAATGTCCTTCCTTTCCATTGCATTAATCTCCTCTCTAATCAGCAACGCTACCCCACCTCCTTTTCCTTTCTCTCTATCCCTCCTGAATATTGAATATCCCTGGATGTTGAGCTCCCAGCCTTGGTCACCCTGGAGCCATGTCTCCGTGATCCCAACTATATCATAGTCATTAATAGCTATCTGCACATTCAACTCATCCACTTTATTACGAATGCTCCTTGCATTGAGACTCAAAGCCTTCAGGCTTGTTTTTACAACACTCTTACCCCTTATACAATTATGTTGAAAAGTGGCCCTTTTTGATTTTTGCCCTGGTTTTGTCTGCCTGCCACTTTTACTTTTCACCTTGCTACCTATTGCTTCTACCCTCATTTTACACCCCTCGGTCTCTACGCTTGCACATTTAAGAAACCCTTTCCCTTTAACTCCATCCTCCACTATCCCATTCGACACCCCACCCCCCTTATTCAATCCTCACTACGGGTGCTGTCTGTACCGAGTTTGTATGTTCTGCCTGTGACCGTGTGTGTTTTCTCTGGGTGCTCCAGATTCCTCTCATACTCCAAATATATGCAGGTTTGTAGGTTAATTGGCTTTGGAAAAATGTAAATTGTCCCTAGTGTGTGGGATACTGTGAGTGTACGGGGTGATCGCTGGTCAGCGTGGACTCACTGGGCCGCACGGCCTGTTTGTGCGCTGTATCTCTAAAGCCTAAAGTTCAAATCTTTAGTCTCCATTTCATCTCTTGCCTTTGTCATTTACCCCACCCATCTTCCAGTTAAACCTCCCTCACTTGCATCCACCATCGCTTACCAGACATGGTCCCACCCCACCTCTCACATTCAGCTTTCGCCCCACTCCCACAATCAGTCTGAAGAAGAGTCTTGACCCAGTCATTACCTGTCGCTGCCTGATCTGCCGAGTTCCTCCAGCACTTTAAATTCTGTTCAGATCTAAGTGACTCTGTTTGTAGTTTGTTTGTCTTTTTG